>NW_007726281.1:2626-23636 GCF_000696425.1 Galeopterus variegatus | reverse complement strand
AAAAAAGTCAACAAGGAAATAAAATTCTCTACCAGCTGGTGTATTAGCTGGAGATGAAATCACCACACAGGTAGCAGCTGGGTATGTGCCCACAAGCCTCAGGGCACTGCTGGCCTGAGGCTCATCCGGAGTTGCGTGTTTGAATCCCCCTTTCTAAGCCTGTCTGCTTATACATACTCCTCCACATCTTCCAGTTCCTCTGCACTTCGTGTGCCTCAGGAATCTGAGGCACTAATGAGCTTTGCAGCTGTTCCATTGAATTGACAGCCCACAGTCCAGTCATTTGAACCAATTGCTTGCTGCTACCTGCAGCAATCTCTTGGCAAAATCTGTTCCATTACATCCCACTTTTTCCTTATTCTAAAACTTACATCTTCTGATGCTAAATCCTATGTGCTTCCTATT
The DNA here is from genome assembly GCF_000696425.1 of Galeopterus variegatus. NCBI lineage: Eukaryota > Metazoa > Chordata > Mammalia > Dermoptera > Cynocephalidae > Galeopterus > Galeopterus variegatus. The sequence continues at coordinate 23,231 of NW_007726281.1, read as the reverse complement.
GAGTGAAATTAACACTTCAACAAAGCTCTGAAAAAACTCTCTAGCCCATCTTACCTGCCAGAGTCACTAGGAAGAGAATAGATTTTGCAGACCCAAATGTTCTGAATGTTAGCACACTCAGGAGTGGAAGGCTAGAGACCACCTACATTGATTTTATAATTTCACCTAGTGTTCTTTGCTTGGCAAAACTTAGCTTCTAATAACAAGCCAATTACATAACGTGGAATTTCATTCTTCCATTATTTTGAAGGCATTTAAGATCTAATAAAAGGGGTCAGGCCTGGAGTTGGTGTCAGAAATTAAAACGAAGACATAATCTGCATTCTTTGACAATACCTTCACACTTTCACCCGTGCAATCATTTCCTAAAAACTCTTGCAAATATTTGAGAATCAGGATTTCATAATCTACTTCTGGAAGACAATGTGGGTGCATGCCCCTCTTTTCTCCCCACAGTCTGATTTGACTCACCTGCTTGGTAATCATCATGGGGATGGGGTGGTTGCAGAGGGATAGCAGAGCATTGAGCTTTAGTGCAGTCAGATGTTTGTGTGTCTTCCCTTTACCCTGCATATGAAGCCTTGCCAAAGTTTGCAATTGACACTGGAACTTACCTTGAAGATAGCATCAACCTTTTCCTGAAGACATTCAAACTCCTGGTAATAATATCAAGTTATATCACAGACCCTTCAGGGGGCCTCGCTGCTTTTAATAAGTACATGGTAAAGAGAATGTCTTTCTTGATTCTAGCTGTGTTGCATGGCAAAAACATAAGCTGCACCAGGGTGAGGTATTGCAATATTTTCACAAGTGTTAAAAAGGATCACATCTATACAAAACAGGTCAATGTGCCCAGATGGAGACTATTACATTTGCGTGTGATATCTGAGCCTCTCTTCCAGTACACGATTGTGTAAGAAACCACTTTTCTTGCTATGCCTTGATAATCTCACCTCCTGAATACTCATTTCCATCAAGAGCAGGACAGAATCAGAACAGCATGACCAGGGATAATCTCTAAAATGTGATTTCAAATGGAAAAGTGAGACATGGTCTCTCAGCTGGAAGATACATATTGTTTAGTAGGCTGACTCAAAGCCACCCTCAGGAGGTATGATGGTTTTAAGAAGCTACATATTCCTTGGCACTCCTACCCCTGAGAGTAGGGTCTATGTTCTCACCCCTTGAACCTGGATGAACTTTGTGATTGCCTCAACCAATAGAGTGCAGCAGAAGTGATGTGGGGTTTCAAACACCAGGTCTGAAAAAGGCCGTGCATCTTCCTCCTTGCTCTCTTGGAACACTCATTCTTGATGTCTTCAGGAACTGTGTAAGAAAGCTGGGTAACCCAAAGCTACCCTGCAGGAGATGCTATGTGGAGAAACCACTAAGAGAGAGAGAGTTTACCTAGCCCTGGCTATTCCAGCCCCAGACATTTGAAGCTTCCCAGCTCAGTCATCATACTTGTAGTGACAAAGCCTTCAAGATGATCCCTGTCCTAGCTACTGTCCAACTGTAACCACCCAAGCCAGAAATGCTCAGAGGAGCCTATTGACCCTAAAATTTTGGGAGATAATAATAAACTATCGTTTTAAGCCACTGTGTTTTGAGGATGTTGTTTTGCCTACAATAAATAATAGCCATAGGAGGTGCATTACACATAGTGTAATGTAGAATTCAACCCAGAAGATTTTCCTTCCCACTACTGGATACATATCTATGACAGACAGCACTGCTATGGGTACACAGAGACAAAGGAATGCCTCACAGGACGGTAGAGTTGGTGGATGTCTTCACGCTGTGATTTAAGGGAGACTCAATGTAACCTCCTCTAGGGGACAACTCAGGTCCCTGACCTCTCCTTTAGTACAGTCATGTGTCATTTAATGACAGGGATGTGTTCTGAGAAATACATCTTAGTTGATTTTATTGTCATGCAAACACAAACCTAGATGGTATAGCCTACTACACACCTGGGCTATATGGTATAACCATTATAATCTTATGGGACCACCATCATATATGAGGTCTACCAAGTTGACTGAAATGTCCTTAAGTGGTGCATGACCATAATTGCTTTGATAAAATTTGCAACATTGGAAACTTTCCAAATGTTAGAGATCCCCACATCCAGTGAGTTTTAAACTTGGAACCCTCAGGATTTTTAGAAGTGACTGCTAAGGAGGTAGGGTGAAATTCAAGCATAGCAGGTATAGCATATTCCCTTTCTCTGGTCTCAGGGGCAGGGCTTCTTCTCAACCTCACAGGTGGAACATGTGACCCAAGGTGCCAATCAGTGCAACACATTCCTCTGACCATTGTGATTGGTATAGGCCCTGGCATGTTGCTGTGGATTAAACGTCCCCCCCAAAAAAAACTCACTGAAGCTTAAATTGTGTCCCCCGAAGTTCCAAGTATTGGAAACTTGGTACCCACTGTGACAGTGTTGAGAGGGTGGGGAATCCTATTATGATAGTTGAAAGGTGGGGCCTTGAAGAGGTGAATAGATTCTGAGGACCATGCCCTAATGAATGAATTAATAATTGTGGTCATGGGCATTGTTCTGAGGGCTCTTAAAGGAGAGCACATGAGAGTCCCTCTCTCTCTGCTCCATCATTTTCTGCCATGTGAGACCCCTGCATTGCTGTAAAGCCACCACTAAAGAAGACCCTCACCAGATGTGTTCCCTGGATGTTGAACTTCCCAGCCTCCAAAACTGTAAGCCATAAATTTCATTTCCTTATACATTACCCAGTTTCAGGCACTTCTGTTATAAGCAACAGAAATGGACTAATATATGTGTGGTGCATGCCAGGCCAATCAAAGTGAATATCAGAACATTCACAGAGAATTCTGGGGAAAATATGCGCACTCTTTTTTTNTTTTTTTAGATCGGAAGTTAGAAGAATTTGACTCTGAGAGCTGCTGGCAGCCACTGTGTAATGAAGAGGAGGGAAAGAGCATCCTAGGAATGGAGTAGAAAGAGGGGAGGCAGAGCTGAAAGAAGGAGATAGGGAAAAAAAGTAATCCTAATATCTTTTAACCTGCTCTCCAGCTATTCTTGAAGCTGGATTTTCCCTGTGCTATTTTGTAATGGGAGTTCAGAAATTTATTTTGTTTGTTGATATAAGCAACTAGAATTTTAAAAATCAATTAGTATATATATGCTTAGTCTCTCTCAAAGTTTATGTTTGAAAAGTTACTTCTGCTATTAAACCACATTTGGAAACAATTGATCTTAGTTCAAGTGATCTAGTAGTTTTTGTTTTGCAAAAGAAAATGATAAAGTCGGAATTAGAACCTTGACATAGGTTCCAAGTAATGATGATGATGACANGAAAATGATAAAGTCGGAATTAGAACCTTGACATAGGTTCCAAGTAATGATGATGATGACAATACTAATGATGATATTAAGGTTCAATGAGCACTGCTTCTGGGCAAGACACTGTTCTGATTGCTATGAACATATTAGTTCATTTAATCCTCACCATAATACTATGTGTATTCTATTATTATCTGCATTTACAAATGGTGGAATCAAAATACAGAGAAGATAAATAACATCCCTCAGATCACGCAGCTAGTAAGTGGGGATGCTAGGATTGAACCCAGCTGTTCTCTTGGCCACACCCTACGCCACCTCTGACAAGGTAGAGTACATTTTGATCATTCCCTGGGTTCTGGGCTCTGCCTTTTCACGGTGCCTCCATTCTTAAAACATGCAACCCAGAAGGACCCCGTTAAATGTAAGTGGGAGAATTTCCATCACTGCGGACTTGCCTCCATCTTCTGTTCCTATTCCAGCCAGGAAGTGTCTGACTTGCTCTTGTCTGCTCGGTTCTGGCATCTTTCCTAAGGGAAAGAGAGTGCAGAGATCAAAGGGAAGTTTAATCTAAGTTGTCCGCTTTCTTCTGCTTCCACAAGTTCTCAAAATTTACTTAAAAATATAACACAATGCTTAATTCTTCAAATGAAAAAAAAAATCAAATTGTAGTTGACTCCAAATTCCTGTTTTATTTGGGTTGAGGAAGACTCAGTCTCGTGAGTATGAGTTCTTCCTGCCCACACTTCAGCTCCCAAAATTGACCAGGGAGTTGTATGCAGCGTAGAATTTGATGGGATTTCCCCTGATATTTGGTCACCCTGTATGCTCATTGTTCAGATTTGTGAGTCCCTGGAAGGAAGGTGGCTCTGACAGTTCTGTTGTTCTTGGGTGTCAAGTTTCCCTTCGTGGTCCTTCCATCCATTCTGTTCTAAGAAGACGCTAAAGTGCAGGATCAGAAGCCACCATCCCTCGGTCTCCATTCAACTCCACCGCTTTGCCTTTGCTATTTCCACCTATTTCTTCCTTTTAGTGAAGACCACAAGCACCCTCACTGCCCTACTTCATTCTTTGTAGTGATTTTCATGGTGCACGGGTTTCTGCCTACATTAAAGTGGGCCTTTAAAAGAATTATGGGGCTTTTAAACATTTAAGCATCACTTATTTTAGTATCCCCTTAACTACCTTTTGAAAAATTTCTTAAAAGTCCAGTCAATTTAGGGGTTAGTTACTGTGTATTTTAACTGACCATTCAATTTCAAATACATGTGAAGGAAATAATAACCCTCTTCAGCAGCTCAATGACAATTTAAGGAGAATGATACCTTGACTGAAATGATGAGGAACTTAGAAACAAGACTCTGACATGGTCTAAGAAAACAACCCAGGAATTGGTAAATCCTGTCTTATTTTGCTTGTAAGAAAAATTTTAAAACCACCAAACTAGGAGAGATGTTACCCCAAATTGTGAAACCATTTAATAAACAGATTAATGCAGTTACTTTAGTTTGGCATTGAGAAATACTGATAACCAAGCCTTTATGTTTTTTTAAAGTGAAAATGATAATTCTTACCTACCCTGTAGACTTGAGGCTCAGAAGGAAAATATTTCAATATTCTTTCATCTATTGACATATGTCTATCAAGCAGTTACTTTAGTTTGGCATTGAGAAATACTGATAACCAAGCCTTTATGTTTTTTTAAAGTAAAAATGATAATTCTTACCTACCCTGTAGACTTGAGGCTCAGAAGGAAAATATTTCAATATTCTTTCATCTATTGACATATGTCTATCAACCCATGTAATCGGACAAGTTCCTGATCAGATGGGCTGTCTGCAAACTGCATGAGAGCACCCTTTTCTATGGGCCCATTTCATTTATTCCCTTTTTGGATCTGTGGACACAAGTAAGGATGTCCCAAACATGCCAGAGGGAGGGGCTGAAAACAGACCGAGGGTTTGAAGACCATCCTAGCGAGCAGTAAGTTGAATTACAAATAAAAATGAAGAAAGAAGAAAAAAGAAGCTTTTGTGTCAGATACTATGGCAGTGCCTTTTCATAAGCCATCCACATGTGCTCCTCCCAACCCTGAGAGAGGAACTCAGCACATTACAGAAGAGAACCACAAGGCTCATAGAAGATAGGGAACTTGGTGAAGATTGCACAGCCAATCAGTAGGATGGTTAGGACTCGACCAGTTTTTTATTCACTGACCATCTACCAGCAGCCCGGCACCTCACTGGCTGCCAGTGCTTCTTGAAGTTTAGCATTCATCAGAATCTCCTGGAGGGTTTGTGAAACACAGATTCCTGGGTCCCATCTTCTGAGAGTCTGATTCAATAGGTCTGGGGTGAGCCCCAAGAGTTAGCACTTCTAACAAGCTCCCAGCTGATGCTGATGCTGCCAGGGCAAGAGCCCCATTTTGACTGGTATAGCCATTTACATGGGCAAATGACAAACACCACTGCTGCCCTCTCAGAGCTTACAGCCTGTGTAGGATACAGACCTATCAACATATAGTAATCTATCTCACACATGATGGAGGGGTGGTGGGACGGTGAACTGACTACTATGGCAGCACGTGGAAGTTTGGGAATCAGGTTTCCTGGGGGAAGTTTCAGGCTAACCTGAGAATTTTAGATTGAGGAGGAATCTCCTCACTGCCATGTGAAGGCAGCTGGGAGGTGGGGAAGGGGAGAATGGGAAGGGTTCTAAGCAGAGGGGACAACATTTGCAAATACTAAGTGATAAAAATGTATACTCAAGAATCAAGAAGTCATTTAACATGACAAAAAGGAGAGAAGAGAGACTAAACATGCAAAGGACATCGTAAGCTACTTTAAGGAGTTTAGCATTTGCACTGGTGAAAAAGAGAAGCCCATGAAGGGCTTTAAACAGAATAGTGTCAACACCAGATCTTTGTTGTACAAGAATAATTCTAGCTTTGGTGCAAAGAAGGAATAGCCAGTGTTTAAAACTGCAGGTGAAGAAAATGATCAAGAGGCTGCTCAATTTACCTCACCTTTAAGTTGAGGTTTGCCAGTCTCCACATCTTAGAGTCCAGAGTTAGTGCCACAAGACTCTTTTTGTCTTCCCCCAGAGAGGAACTTATGTCCAAAAAGCAGTTCCTCTGGTCTAGAAGAGGAAGTCCTTATACCAGTCCTGCCAGCTACTCAGTGCTCCCACACTCCCCCATCTCTATGTGATTTTTCATCATTACCCTGATGTTGGTACACCTGGCTGTGCTGGGGCAGACACTCCTCACATCCTTGGGGTTAGCACAGGCTCTACAATGCATAACATCTCCCCAAACTTCTTCTGCTTCCAAGCTCTTCCTCCCCCAGATCACTTCCTCCTCTACCTCTGGAGCACATATTGCCTGTCTTCCCAGGGTGCTGGGAAGAGGCTGTTATTTAGTTATGGTGTGAGCACATTCTTTGCCTTCTGCAATAAAATTGTTCAACACCTTGTAAAGTAACCTCCCAAATCACTTAGGCCAAAGTAAGGTCCCCACAGATTCTCAGAAAATTCTGATTGAATGGAAATAAAGCTTAATAAAGAGAGGATATAACTCTACTAACAATGGCCAATTGGTTGCTGAAGAATGTTTTATTAAAGTAACTATCATAATGGCTACTATTTATTGGGTACTTACTATGTGCCAGGCACTGAAATTTTCTAAATATTATCTCATTTAATCACCACAACAACCCATTGAGATGTATTTTATTATCTCCATTTTACAGTTCAGGCAAAGACAGAGAAGATAAGTTGCCCATGGCCACACAATTAGTGTGGATGCCAATGGATATATCTATAACTAAGTCTGTTTATCTCCAGAAACTGTGTTCTTAAGTATACTTCATAATAAAAATAGTATTATGTTCCAGCAAACTGAATCAAGCAACATATAGAAAAAATTGCACACCATGACCAACTGGGATTTATCCAGTTGGAATGCAAGGTTGGTTTAACATCCTAAAATCAAGCAATGTAATAACCCAATTAATAAAACAAAGAAAACAAACCACATGATTATCTCAATAGACACAGAAAAAGCATTTGACAAAATTCAATACCTTTTCATGATAACAATGTTCAACAAATATTTAAAAAGGAAAATTCCTTATCTGATAAAGGCCATATACCAAGCTCGTAGCTAACATCAGACTAAAATAAGATTGAAGACTCTTCCCCCCAAAGCAGATAAGAGACAGTTAAGTCTACTCTTACCACTTGTATTAAACGTTATACAGGAGGTTCTAGCCAGGGCAATTATTTATAAGTAAATAAATAAATAAATGGTATCCGGATTGGCAGGGAAGAAGTAAAACTATCTCTATTCGCAGATAACATAATCTTATATGTAGAAAATCCTCAAGAATCCACAAAAAAATTAAAGAGCTACTAGAACTAATAGGTACATTCAGCAAAGTTGCAGGATAAAAGGTCAAAATACAAAAATTGATTCTATTTCTATACATTGGCAGTAAACAATCCAAAATTAGAATTGAGAAAACAATTCTATTTATAATAACATCAAAGAGAATAAAATGCTTAGGAAAAAATCTAAGCAAAAAAGTATGCAGTGATTAATTTTATATGTCCACTGGGGTGCCCAGACATTTGGCCAAACATTATTCTAGGCATGTTTGTAAGAGTGTTTCTGGATGAGATTAACATTTGAATTGGTAGACTGAGTAAAACAGATTGCCCTCCTTGATGTGGGTAGACCTCATCTACACAACTGAAGACCTGAACAGAACAAAAAGACAGAGTAAGAGGGAACCCCTTCTTTCTGACTGCTTAACCTGCACATCAGTCTTTTCTGGTTTTTGGATTCAAACTGGAACATTGGCTCCTGGCTCTCTAACTTGCTGACCACAACCTTGGAACTTCTCAGTCTCCATAATCACATGAGTTAATTATTTAGAGTAATCTCTTTCTCTCTCTCTCTCTCTCTCTCTCTGTCTGTCTGTCTGTCTCTCTCTGTCTCATTCTGTCCCTGTCTCTCTCTCTCTCTCTCTCTCTCTCTGTGTGTGTGTGTGTGTGTGTGTGAGTGTGTGTGTATGTATGTATAATATCTCCTCCTAGTTCTGTTTTTCTGGAGAACCCTGCCTCACTGACTAACTGAAAACAACAAAATATTGTTGAAAGAATTTAAAGACTACCTAAATAAATGGAAGGGCATCCTATGTTCATGGATTGGAAGACTTCATACTGTTTACATAGCAATATTCCCCAAATTATCTACAGATTCAACTCAAGCTCTATTAAAATCTTGACTGCAGAAATTGACATGTTTATCCTAAATTTTATTTGGAAATGCAAGGAACGCAGAATAGCCAAAACAATCCTAAAATGGGAGAATGAAGTTGGACCACACTTTCCCATTTCAAAACTTACTACATAGCTACAGTAATCATCTTGAATATTTGGTACCAGCATAAGAATAGAGATATAGATCCATAAAATCAAATTGAGAATCCAGAAAAAAATCCTTACATTTATTATCAATTGATTTTTGACAAAGATATCAATGCGACTCAATAAGAAAAGAATATTCTTTTCAATAAATGGTGCAAGGACAACTGGATATCCACATGCAAAAGAATGAGGTTGGACCTATACCTTACATCATTTACAAAAATTAACTCAAAATGGATGAAACATCTAAATGTAAACAAAGTGTAAAAATCTTAAGAGAAAATCTAGGCATAGATATTCATGATCTTGTGTTAGGCAATAGTTTCTTAAATATGATAACAAAAGCATGAGTGACAAAAGAAAAAAAGATAAATTAGACTATCGAAATTAAAACCTTTTGTTTTTCAAAGGACACCATGAAGAAAGTGAAAAGACAGCCCACAAAATGAGAGAAACTATTTTCAAGTCATATATCTGATAAGGCAATAGACCATACAAAGAACTCTTACAAGTCAACAACAAAAAGACAAACAATCCAATTAAAAAATGGGCAAAGGATTTGAATAGACATCCAAAGATTACACATGGTCGATAAGCACATGAAAAGATAGATGCTCAACATTGCTAGCCATAATATAAATGTAAGTCAAAACTACAGAGATACCACCTCACATCCCTCAGGAAGATGACAATAAAAAAGACAGACAATAACAAATGTTGATGAGGGTGGAGATTGGAACTCCCATACGTTGCCGATGGGACTGTAAAATGGTGCAGGCATTTCTGAAAAGCAGTCTGGCAGTTCTCTAAAAGTTAAACAGAGTTACTGTTTGATTCAGCAGTTTTACACCTAGGTATATACCCAAGAGAACTCTGAAGACATGTTCACACAAAACCTTGTATATAAATGCTAATAACAACGTTATTCATAATTACCAAGAAGTGGAAACAATCCAAATGTCCATCAACTGATTAACAGATAAACAAAATGTGGTACATTCCATATAATGGATTATCATTTGGCCATAAAGAGGAATGAAGCACTGATACATTCTAAAACATAAATGAACCTTGAAAACATGCTAAGTGAAAGAAATCCATCACAAAATACCACAAATTGTATGATCTTATTTACATGAAATATCCAGAAAAGGTGACTCCATAGAGACAAAAAGTAATTAGAGGTTGCCAGGCAATGGGAGGGGAAGGGAGGAAGATAGGGAGTGACTATGAATTAGTATGGGGTTTCTTTTGGGGTGATAAAAAAGAGAATTAGATAGTGGTGATGTTTGCACACTCTGTGACTACATTAAACACTATTAAATTGTATACTTTAGTATGTTTTATGGTATATAAATTACATTTTTATAAAGCTGTTCCAAAAACTATATATATGATATGCTAAATATCATATACAATGCATTATAATCAATATAGTGTGTATTATATATCTTACATATATTATGTATTATTTATATATAATATATTATATCATATAAATGTATATATAATTATATAGTATCAAATCATAATAAATAATTGTACGTGTTATAATTGGTAATGAGCCCTATACCTCTTCTGGTCCAGTTTACAAGCTGAAAGCACCTGAATTCATTTGACATCTGACAAGACTTCCTCCTTTTTTTTTTTTTTTAAAGAAGACCGGTAAGGGGATCTTAACCCTTGGCTTGGTGTTGTCAGCACCATGCTCTCCCGAGTGAGCTAACCGGCCATCCCTATATAGGGATCCAAACCCGTGGCCTTGGTGTTATCAGCACCGCACTCTCCCAAGTGAGCCACTCGGGCCAGCCCTAAAACTTCCTCCTCACTTAAATATGCTTCCTCAACTTCCTTCAAAGGTCTAAGAATTAAAACAAAGCATAACAAAATGAAAACTTCACAGAGATTAGTCAATCCATGTGTCAGATGGTCTTTTATATGTTTGTTTTCTTTTGGTTTGGTTTGCTTTAGTTACTACATCATGAGGTTAAGAGTTCCTGACAGGCTCCTAATCCTTGTTTCACCACTAGTGGCTATGATATAGGGCAAGTTACTTCTGCTCTTTGCCCGGATTACCCATCTGTAAACTAGGAGGAATATTTGAGTTCATAACACAAGGTCATTAGGAGGACTAAATGGCCTCCTAAAAATTCAGGGTTCAATCATTACAACAGTGACTTATGCTCAATAAATGTAGTATTATTGTTATTGTTTTATTCTTATCACCCTGTTCTGTGTATTCTCAAAACATCTTAAATTTTAAACTACTTAGGCCTTGTAGTTAGGGAGGATTCAGCCTCATCCCTAATTGGAAAAACACAGGGAAGATGAAGGGCAAAAGGTCAAAAGAGTCACCAACCTGGAGACAGCCGGAAAACTCAAAATTTGGACATCCCTTTTTGCTACTTTACAAATAGCCTTTATCTGCTTTTTCTATCTAGCCTCAAGACTAACTGCTACATTTGGGAGGAGGACCTTGAAGTTAACCCATAAATTTTCTGTGTTTAAAGGGAAGATTTTTATCATTGAATATTCTGTAGTAAACATGAGTCAGGGAGAGTGACTCAGGCCATCTTTCAGAGGTGGCTGGTCATAAATCAGCTTTTGCAGAATATTAATCTCCTCTGGTTCCTTTGGAAAGTTAGCAATTATTAGTAAGTATACAGTATGAAAGAGAGTCTTCAAAAGAGGAATAGTAAGACAATGTCACCTTGAGTTTCTTCCAAACTCATTGATATTAGAGGAAAGAAAAGCTGTTCCCTCAAACATGCTTTGGAGGGGAGTGTTCCTGGTAGGCAGATGCAGCAAAAGGAAGTTGTTGGTGTCTGAAAGTCACTACATATATGAACTGGATCCCAAGAAATACCTTGGTACTTTCAGACCCTTGTTGGAGAAACCCTAATATGGACAGAAGTATTAAACTACAAACTACACACAGCTCTGCACACCTGACTCTGGACTTGGGGAGCTTGGTTTGCTGCTCAAGACTATGGGGAAGGCAGAGGCTCTGATGGCAGAGAACACAGCACCTCAGTCCAGCAGGATTGGAGCTCAGAGCAGGGCTCTGTGAACTGCAAACACAGCCTGAAACCTTCTGTGAAGTCATGGGGGAGGAAGTGATGGGAAGCAGGTGCTATTTTTGTTATGTGGTCTAGAAAAGGACCTGGGAAGCCAGCAGGGAGCAAATCAGGGAAGTTGACTGATAAGGCCAGTACAGGCTTCTATCTTATGAAAGATGTGGGAGAGAAGGAGAGAAGCACCCAGAAATGTTAAATTTAGAGGTAAAATTAGAACTAGTCTTTCTCTTTTTGCAGCTTTAAAATTTTTCTTTATTGGAGTATAACCAACATACAGTAAGTTGTACAGATCTTATGAATCTAGCTTGGTGAATTTTTGGTTGAAGCTCCTAGATCAACATGAAGAAGCTTCCAGCACCCAGAAGGCCCCCTTATTCCCATTCTTGTCAACACCATCCCCTCTGCTATAGGCAGCCCCTCTTCTGACTTCTGCTACTATAGATTAGTTTTGCCTGGTTTTGAACTTCGTATCAATGGAATCCTGCAGTCCGTGCTCTTATGTCTGGCTTTTTCTGTTCATTATTTCCCCTGGAAGATTCATACGTGGGGTACATGTTATAGTAGTTTGTTCTCTTTTAATGTTCTGTAGTATTCCATTCTATGAATTTACTTAATCTAGTCTACAGCTATTAGACATTTGGTTATGTCTGGCTTTGATTTTATGACCACTATGAACATTCTCATACATGCCTTTGGTGCACACACATTCTCTTTCTCTTGAGAAAACAGTGGCTTTGAATCAATCTCTCGTTTGTCCATCATTTGGCCTGGGTAATGACCTGACACCCATGGTCAACTGTTGACCCCAGGCTCAGGTAGGAATCTTTTGTCCATCATTTGGCCTGGGTAATGACCTGACACCCATGGTCAACTGTTGACCCCAGGCTCTGGTAGGAATCTCTGAATCCAGAGGCCACTCTGGGAGAAAGGGAAAAGAAGGAGGAGGCAGCTTCAGTGACAACAGAAATGATAATCAGTCCTTTCTAACTCCACATTTCTTTTTAGGGCTATCCAAGGTGCCTAAAATAGTAACATTCATTTTAATTAAAGATACAAACACCTTTTTTAGCATATTTGTATATTTTTTGCCTGGCACTTCTTAAGGTTCAAATTGTCCTCTTAATTATTAAAACCCCCACCCCCACTACCCAGAGTGGCCTCCAGACCAGTGGAATCCATTAACCTAGAAGTCTGTTGGAAATGAAGAATCTCAGGCCCCACCCCAGACCTGCGGAATCAGGATCTGCATTTAACAAGGCACCCAAGTAATTCTTGTGCATGTTAAAGATTATGAAGCCCTGTATTATCCCACTTGATACTTTATACAAGACTCTGTAAAAACAGAGAAGGGAGGACTAAAAATTCTAGTTTTACTTATGGGGGAAATCAAGACACAGAAAGGTGAACTTGATGTGCCAAGGGCACCTTGCTGGCTATGTGCCAGGGGAAGGTCTGTAGATGGAAGCTTTGTTGATTTTCTGAGCACAGGTATTTCCATTATTTCACACAGATACCCATTGAAATGCCCCACGCTTCATCAGGCCAACCAGCCTGTGTCTCCTTAGACAGCAGTGTCCTAAGGACATGTACTGTGGTCTGGGTAACTTTGTTTGGAGGCTGGCATGAAGAGCCACTGAGAAGGACATAAATGTCATGGTGTGGTATGGGGGACCAGGGTGGAAGAATGACAAAGGAATGAGGAACCCGGGCCACTGCATAAAATAGCAGAGAGTGGCATGGAAAGAGAGATGAAGCAGCTTCAGAGACCTATTTCAAGTCTCTGGTTTGGCTGTCTGTTCCTCCCTTGCCTGCAAACGAGAGGTCTGTGCTATGACGCAGTCTGCAAGAGGCTGTTGGCAGCCAGCCCGGAGCTGGCCCGAGCCCTCACTGCAGAACAGTCAGCTCTGCAGGGAGACTGGAGGCTGCTTGGCACACCTTTGCTGGGCCCTGCAGAGTATCAATACCACCTGCACCAGCATGAACACAGCTCTGCAGTAAAGCCAGCCAGACTGCAGAGCTGGCTGGAAAGCTGGGTGCAATAACCAGAGACAGGTGCAGCTCAGGGAATGCCTGTGTACCTCTGCAGGGTCTGAGGACCCTAGGGTCTCACCATCCCTTTCTGTACCTCCAGAAAGCAGTTCCAGGTTGCAGACTTGCTCCATTTTAGGGAATGCCTGTGTACCTCTGCAGGGTCTGAGGACCCTAGGGTCTCACCATCCCTTTCTGTGCCTCCAGAAAGCAGTTCCAGGTTGCAGACTTGCTCCATTTCTCCTGGAGATGTCTGGATGCTCCCACTTGACGCTGAGCCCTGTGACAGTCCCACAGCCAGGATGACTCTGGCTCAGCAAAGCTCACATCAGTGAAACTTACCTAGACTCTATGGCCTTTCTTCAAATCCAATTGGAGGAGGCTAGAAAATACACCTGGGGCTCTGCCTGCCAATGGATCAGCATAGGAAAACTCCAGGGAAACATGCAGCCTCCCCAACAACACCCCCACAGTAGTCAGACATCGAAAGTACAGTCCAAAGCCTGTGTCTGGTTTCTTTCCCAAACCCAAAGGATAGCTCTAAAGGCAGTAGTTCTAGGACAAGAAAAGAGATGGTGAGATGGCTGCTTTCTTAGGGCAGGTGAAGAAGCTTATAGGATGTAAAACCACACTGTGGACAGAATTGTCCCAATGTGAGCCCAGTCAACTCCCTAAGTCCAAAGAGTAGGACTCCAGCTATTGCCTTGACCTGTGGCCTCCCTGATTCTCCCAGCTGCCCAATTTGCTTCCATAAATGTCAACCTCCTGCCATCAATGGCTTTCGTTCCCCATGTTGGGAGACAGCTGCCCCTCCCTATGGACAGCTGTGGCCTGTGTATTCAGTCAGGGCCCACTGTGTGGCAAGGGCACAGAATCCAACCTCTAAGCAGATAAAGACGGAGGGTCAAGTTTCCAGGCCATGGTCCAAAACCTGTCTCTGTGTCAGCATGCGTGCTGGTGCGTAGTCAGGAGTGGGGAAAGGAGGCTGAGGTCAGTAAAAAGAATCAGTCAAAATCACTGCCTGAGGATTAACCACTTTCTACGGAGCCTGGGACTTCCTTCCCACTGACATTTGCCAGAGTGAATGTCACCTGCCTCCTTTCTTACACCCTGCTGGGTACCTTTACACAACACACAAAGCAAGGCACATCAGCAAATTCACTCAAAAACCTATTGTGACAGTGGACATTGTTAAAATCTTCATGACAGCAAAGGTCCAACAGCATGTTAGATGCCACACGGTGAGGGTGTAAGTGAGTTAATTCCAGACACCATGTTTTCTGAATTTTTATCAATATTTTCCCCACCTGTTTAATTGAAGCAGACAGAGGTTAAAAATCCCGCTTATTTCGTCTTCGCTCTTTTACTCTTCTCTTACTAACCACCTCATCTCTTACTAACTCCTGGCAGTTCTTTCATTCACTCATTCAATTAATAATTATTGAGTACATATCACGTGTGAGTCATTGTGCTAGTGAGGAATCAACACATTTTCTACCATAGAGTTTACTTATTCTACAAATATTTACTGAGCACTTCCTGCCTGCATAGCACTGTAGCCTCTGGGGAGGCTACAAAGGAAGGGAGCCACACACGCTCTCAAAAAGCTTCAGAGATATTTAGAGAAACTTGCAAGGCTATAAGACAGACTATTTCTACTAACAAATGGATGGACCCTTGCCTCAGAAATGTGGATCCCCTGGGGGCTTGTTAGAGATGCAGAATCTTCACACCCCACTCAGAACTGCTGAATCAGAACCTGAATTTTAAGCAGATGCCCAGGAGATTCCAAGCACATTGAAATTTGAGATCCACTGATCTAAATAAGGGAAGTCTATGAGTTCAAGAGAGAGAGAGATTAGTGTGCACTTCAGTGGTCAAAAAGAAAAAAAAAGGAAAAAAAATCCACGCAGGAATTTGCCTTTGAAGAATGATTGTGCTTTGGCTGGGTACAGAGGACTCAAGGAATAGTAATTTCCCACCTCCACAGAGTTTTTAAAAAATATCATGTCTGCAAACTGCAGAAGGCAGTTATATTTTGCAGACACATTTTCTACAACAGTAAAAGCTTTGAGTCAGGTAGGATGAGTCTGCAAATTCTTGTGGCTGATGGTGTGAGGATCCCCAAATGGCAACTTTCCCAGTTTGGACAGCTTCAAGGTCAGATTGCCTGTTGTCCTGGAATGGACCGGCCCACACAAGACTCCTGGCCTTGCCCAACCTGCCTGTCAATCAGGTAGTTCAACCAATGAGAAAGTGTTTCATTATATTTCAGCACTTACTCAGCCAATTGACAGCTCCCAGCAAATTGAGTCCTGAAATGGCATCATGTGAGCATTGGTGGGTGGCTGCTTTATCAATCCAGCCAGCAGAGCAGATAAATCACTGTGACATTACAATTAGAAGCAGTTCGCACCAGGATTGTTGTTTTATATTGGATCAGCCTGAGTGGGTGCCTCAATTTTTCCTGCACTCACCCTTCCAGCATTCAATTTAAGAATTAAGATTTTTGTTTAAACATGAAAAATGAAACAAATAAACAGATCAAAACATAACTCTCTTTACTGTTTCTACCTACCACCCACAGTGTCTATGTTTGTCCGATGATTAAATCAGAAAAAGATTATATAGAACTTCATATTCATCTTTGAATGCATTGCTTAAAATTCAGGTCTGTGGTCCACAGTGATAGAACCTGCCCATCATTTCAGAAGTCATGCCAAGGAGGAGCTTCAAGTTGAGCTCTAAAGACAAAGTGGTCCAAGTCATCCACCATTGGGAAGCTTTCTCCTGGGGATTGCTTTCTAGCAGCAGGGATATGTTTGTGCTGACACATCTATATATACACTCTAACCTTTGTGGTCATGGCTTATATTTATGAGGCAGCTGGCACGGATATTGGTAGCAGGGCCCAGCTGGCTGGTTCACATAGACTGAAACTAGGATTTTGACTCATCAGCTCTGCCCTCATCCTGTTGATCTGATGCTCAATTAATAACCGGGCAATAACATCTGTCATAAATCTGCCACCATGCACCACCATCCCTGCACCTCCAGAGCTGGTCACCTGACTTATTCTCTTAACCATTACCATAGATGTGTTTTCAGATTGGTGCAGGCAGGGCTTATGTCTGAGCAAGATGGTGGGCAGGGGCAGGCACGCACCAAGAAGTGTGGACACACTCTCCTTTAGCCAGGGACTCTGCTATTTAGGAAAGGTTTTTGAGTGGGGAAGTTCAAGCCTCAAAAGCTCACCTCACCACTTTTCCTGCATCTTTCAGAGACTGAGCATATTGTGCTGTGTTTTTGAAATGATCAGTTGAAACCGTGAGAAATCTGGAAGCCTGACAGATAAGAACTGGTTGAAGGGACTGATGCAGCTGAGATGAAACATTATTTTGAATGTCAGAGCACTGCTGTGGAAGGAGGCAGCAGGTTACCTTCTTTGTGGTTCCTGCAGGTAGGACATAAGTTCAGTAGAAGGAGGCACTTCCTCACAAGGAAAAGCCACCAGGAATGGGAGGCAAGGCCCTGCTGCCTGAGGTAGGAGCGCCCCGTCAGGTCAGGTACTTAAGCTGAAACTCCATGACTATTTTAGGAGACACCTGCATTATAAGGGAAAGGTTTAAATAGAACTGTATCATCCTTTTGACTCTGTGATTCTATGACATATGCAAAACTAACTTTCATAGAGTAGTCTGCTGTGGGTTGATTGAATTGTGTCCCCAAAGTTCATATATTAGAAGCTTAATTCCCACTGTAACTGTTGAGGGTGGGAAATCCTATTATGGTAATTGAAAGGTGGGGCCTTGAAGAGGTGATTAGATTGTAGGACCACGCAGTAGTGAAGGGATTAAAAATGGTGGTCAGGGGCATGGTTCTGAGGGCATGGTAATTGAAAGGTGGGGCCTTGAAGAGGTGATTAGATTGTAGGACCATGCAGTAGTGAAGGGATTAAAAATGGTGGTCAGGGGCATGGTTCTGAGGGTTTAAAAGAAAAGTACATGAGAAGTTCTATCTTGCTGCTGTGCCATTTTCTGCCATGTGAGACCGCTGGATCACTGTCACCACCACCAAGACCCTCACCACATGTGTTCCCTGGACTTTGGACTTCCCAGCCTCAGAAACTGTACGCAATAAATTTCATTTTCTTACAAATTACCCAGTTCCAAGTATTTTGTTATAAGAAACAGCAGCTGACTAATACATAGTCCCTGTGGTTTCATTCTGTACCTATTACCCCGTTTAACATCCACGGCCATCCAATAAGGTAGGGACTGTTGCCGGGTTTTGTTTTCTTCCCCACACCCTCTGCTTGGAATGCTCTTGCCTTGGATGTCTGAGAATCTCCCTCCCTTCACATTATTCTGGTCTCCCCAGTGTGTTATCTCCTCCAAGGGCCTTCCCTCTCTGCCCCTTATGATATAGCCCCCCATCTCTCCATCCCTTACCCTGCTTTATTTGTCTTTATGGCATTAGCACTACCTAAAATCGTGTTACAGTTGTACTTGTTTATGACCTGTCTCTTCTGGGAGAACAGAGAGACTTCGTGGGTTTTGCCCAGTGCTCCTTTCTCAGCATATAGAATCAATGCCTGGCATATGGTAGGTGCTCAGAACATATATGTGAAATGAACGAAATGAACTCATTTTACAGACAAGGAAACTGAGGCATTGAAGAGGTGAAATAATGTCCTGATGGTTATGTAGTGGGTAAATAGAAGAGCTCGGATTTGAAGAATTTGGCTCTACAGTCTATGTTTGTAATTACCATACTCCATTTGACCCTTTGAAGAAATCATGTTTTCTCGAAGAAAAGCTGACAGAAAAGTCCTTGAAAATTCAACATCTGGTTCTGGCTCTTGCTTTATTACTTCGAATGACTTGTGCCTATAAGCAGGTGGCCACTGGTTGCCACCAACATGGTGTCAAAACGCCCAGGGAGAGAGGTAAAGAACAATAGGCGGAGAGAGGGCATGAAGCTACCTTCTGCCTGGCTCATCTTCTGGCTGCACAATGATTCAGTGAGCAGAGCAAGTGGGTCAGAAGGGGACAGAGAACAGTGAAGTAGTCACCTGGTCTTAATCTGTCCCTGGGTAGATATATTGATTCTGACATAGCTCCAGTGCCTGAAGTATTCAAAATCAAATTTGCAAACTCAGAACAGATTCGCGCCTATCCAAATAATTTGAAACCACATGCAATGTCACCTTTTCATCAAAGGGGCTGAATTTATGTTCCCTGTTTCCTCCCTCCGGATAGGGCTCAGATTTTTTCTGGGACAAAAAAATCGTACTTATTTGAATATTAACAGGTCATAAAAAGGAGTCCACACTGATTGATTTTTGTAGTTAATGAAAAAGAACATGGACTTGAAAATCAGACTAACTTGAGTTAGAATTCAGATTACCTCACTGAACCTCGGTTTTCTTACCTGAAAAAGAAAATCTAAGCCTAGCCTTCTCACATGGTTTTTGTAAGAATTAGAAGAGAAAATATTAAAGGGGGCATTTGCCATTGATTTCCTCTTTAACTGCCAGCCCATTGTTTTCCTGCCTGCCGCCTTCTAGTCCTTCTGCAGCTGAGTACAGAAAGAAGAACAATCTGAAGGAGATATTGGGATTGCATCCCAAACCACTAAATTGAATTAGCAACAGGACATGGGCGTTCCAGTTCTTTGTTGCCTGGGAAGTGCTACCTTCGCGCATTGTCTGCACCCCTTGGATGTAGGTACAGGTCAGGCTTTGGGCCATCCTCCTGCTCCAAACCCTGGCTCCCTGGGAGGCCTCCCCAGGCTTCGAGGGGGCAAAGCTATGAGAGTGGTGGAGCAGGAACTTTCATGAAAAATGCCTGCCCTGGTCAAGTGCTTTCTTGGAGCCCACAGTGGGAGGTGGGGACAATTTTGCTAGGTTAGAAGTTTTTGAACGTGTGGATCTGCCAGAAAATTCATTCTGTTTCAAGGGATAAAAGCCTGTTGCTCAGTAGTTTCAAGTTCAACCTAATGAGTTCTCTCTTGGGATGGCCATTGTTGGAAGCTTCATATCATCATCATTTACCTAGTGGCATCAAATTCTGCTGGCATGTCTCTTACTAACAAAACTTATGAAATATTTGCTCATGAAATGTGAGACTAACTTTTAAAATACGCTGAGAAATACGCCTGTAAAATGTGTCTGTGTGATTGTATTGCTTCCACTAAATATCTGCACCCATCTCTAGCCATCACCAGAATGGGTTCCACTGCTTCTGATACAAAGTTCTATGCAGTTGTTCCTGATTATCTATAGGGAGGGTGAGAAAATGCATCTCAGATATCTTTAGGGGGAGGCAGCCTCCACCTCCTTTCCAGACTCATAACACAAGGAGGGGTGTTCAAAGGTGCAGGGTGAACAGAAAAATTGTGTTCACTGCTAGGGTGCCTCAAAAGAAATGTAAACTCTCATGCACTCTTATATACTCTGTTTGAAACAAAACAGAACAAACACAAAATTAAACCTGACGTTTTGGTAATGAGAAATCCCAACAGTACCTGGCACGTGGTTGGTGCTCCATAAATCACTTGAATTAATAAGAGAGTAAATAAATAGCTAAACCATGGGGCCTCTGCTATGAGTGATACAGAGTTTTCCTGAAGTGCTAGAGAAAAAGAAAAGCCTCAGTGAGACATTGAAGTCCAACAAAAGATTTTAAATTTCAGAAAGTGATCAGATGATTACTTTTGCTTTACTTTTTTTTTTTTTTTTTTT
>NW_007726281.1:0-1142 GCF_000696425.1 Galeopterus variegatus | reverse complement strand
CCAGACTGAAAAGACAGCAGCTACAAGTGAGAAGCTCTTCTTATGATGGAGGCAGAAGCTTCCAGAAGCACGAGTGGACACATAAACTGTCTCCTGAGGTCTAAGAAGGCACCTGGCACACTGTCACTTCCATCCACATGCCACTGGCCTCAGCAACACACATGGTCAAGGCCAACATCAGCAGGGCAGGAAAGTACACACCTCTGTTGAAGGCTGGGGGGAAGGAATGCTGAGCAATAACCTACCACAATTAGATGTGTGAACTTCAAAGACCACATCTGCACTACCACCCTGAAAAGGAGCTGGGGGTCTTCTGTTCTCATTGGCTCCATTTCTTTAAGAGACAAAGACGGGGAGGTGTCACTGGCACGTGAGTCATGTTTGCAAAACACCCAGCTTAATGGGAAAACAGAACATAAACACCAAAATTTTCTTAACTACACTTAAGAAAACTTACTATTGAATCAGTAGTATGGTGGTTTTATTGTTTGGTTTTGTTTTTAAGACCCTTGATGAATATTGTCTTAATTTGGGTTCATTACTTTTAAAGGGAATCTTAAGTACAGATGCAAATGATTAAGTATGCATTTAGTGTTCTGCTTCTTTGCAACTAGAATACTAAATAAATCACTAGCAGCTTGACGACAGCCGGCAGCCCATGACTGAAGTACAGAGTCAGTGCTTTGTTTTGCCTTCTTATGCACTGAGCATTAGTCATGGCCATATTAGAGAGCTCTGTGTACTGTTTAGGCTTCTATGTTCTTAAAAAAGTATACAGAGGAATGGATGTGTCCAACAGCAAAATTATTATTGGAATGGGAGTTGCCCACTTGTAGGATCTTCAATAATTATCTACTGCTGATTTTGTTAACTTATAAATGGTAAAGCTAAAGGATTACTCAAATATTCCTGATACATCTTCCCAAGGACCTGACTGAAGTCAACTTCAAAATTTTACATATAAGGAAAATCAAATGCAAAGAAAATCCATGTGTTGTTCAAGGTCTCCCTTTAGTGGTAACAGACCTTACACTATATCAGCCCAGGTGTTCTGGCTCCCCATCTCAGAACCTTCCAACACACACACACACAGGTATTTGGACTGAAGGAGACAACATCAATTTTTTAAGTAAGTAAAAGTC
>NW_007726280.1:920581-929471 GCF_000696425.1 Galeopterus variegatus | reverse complement strand
CAGACACTCCTAGTGAAAGATCTAATAAAGAATGAACTTTAGGAATAAGAGAAACATAGAAGAAAGAAGTGGGGTGAAGAAAACAAGAAGTCAAAAAAGCAAGCTCATTTACAAGAGTCACTAAAAAAATAAAATACCTAGGAATAAATTCAACCAAGGAGGTGAAAGATCTCTACAATGAGAACTATGAATCACTACTGAAGGAAATTAAAGAAGACACAAAAGGATGGAAAGACATTCCATGCTCTTGGAGTGGAAGAATTAACATTGTGAAAATGTCCATATTACTCAAAATGATCTATAGATTCAATGCAATCCCNCCCACATACTTACAGCCAATTGATCTTTGACAAAGGCAACAAGAACATATATTGGGGAAAAACTACATCTTCAATAAATGGTGCTGGGAAAACTGGACATCCATATGCAGAAGAATGAAACAAAACCTGCGCCTCTACCATATACCAAAATCAACTCAAAATGCATTATTAAAGATTTAAATATAATATTTGGGACAGAAGAACTAAGAGGACAGGCTCATAGATACTGTAATTTTCTAATTCTGACTGGTCCTTCATGTTTTTCCTTCTGCTTTATTATTTTCCCCTAACTGAACTTATTTTAACATCTAGACCTGTTACTTCCACAGATTCTCGGATGTCCCCATGCCTTAATTTCTTCCCTATCTCTCCTGCTAAGAGGAAGAGAAAGTAAAATTTTTGGAATTGATATTTCAGATCCCCTTCCTAACTCACCCGACTCATTTGTCTCACAATGGCTAACCTGCATTCTCATTCTTAAATCCAATCCAGTCTCTGCACCCAGAAGCCTTCCAAGGGCAGAACTGTTTCTCTGGCTCTTTTTTTCCCATCTTTCCCTCCATTGGTTGCTTGTCACCTCTCTCTGGTGAAGGTCCTCTAGGTCAACTCCCCTTGTTAGTTAATTTAGTGAACAGCTTGCTGCACAGAGGGTCATAGCCAGGNTATAGATTCAATGCAATCCCTATCAAAATACCAATGACATTCTTCACAGAAATAGAAAAAATGATCCTAACATTCATGTGGAACAACAAAAGACTCCAAATAGACAAAGCAATCCTGAGCAAGATAGATAGATAGATAGATAGATAGATAGATAAGTAGATAAATAAATAGATAGATAAATAAATAGATAAATAAATAGATAGATAGATAGATAGATAGATAGATAGATAGATAGATAGATAGATTGATTTAGGATACAGTGAGTGGATAATCTACATAGAAAAAAAAGGGAAATATCCAGGTAAATGGAAAATTGAAGCAGGAAGATTTAGAGCAAATTTTGCTATAGTAACCAAAACAGCATGGTACTGGCATACGAACAGATGTTCAGGCCAATGGCACAGAAGAGAGAACCCAGAAATCAACCCACATACTTACAGCCAATTGATCTTTGACAAAGGCAACAAGAACATATATTGGGGAAAAGACTACGTCTTCAATAAATGGTGCTGCGAAAACTGGACATCCATATGCAGAAGAATGAAACAAGACCTGCTCCTCTCACCATATACCAAAATCAACTCAAAATGCGTTATTAAAGATTTAAATATAATATTTGGGACAGAGGAACTAAGAGGACAGGCTCATAGATACTGTAATTTTCTAATTCTGACTGGTCCTTAATGTTTTTCCTTCTGCTTTATTATTTTCCCCTAACTGAACTTATTTTAAGATCTAGACCTGTTACTTCCACAGATCCTCTCTGGATGTCCCCACACCTTAATTTCTTCCCTATCTCTCCTGCTAAGAGGAAGAGAAAGTACAATTTTTGGAATTGATATTTCAGATCCCCTTTCTAACTCACCCGACTCATTTGTCTCACAATGGCTAACCTGCATTCTCATTCCTAAATCCAGTCCAGTCTCTGCACCCAGAAGCCTTCCAAGGGCAGAACTGTTTCTCTGGCTCTTTTTTTCCATCTTTCCCTCCATTGGTTGCTTGTCACCTCTCTCTGGTGAAGGTCCTCTAAGTCAACTCCCCTTGTTAGTTAATTTAGTGAACAGCTTGCTGCACAGAGGGTCATAGCCAGGTCTGAAGAGCTTGTAGGGGTGGCAAGAACTCATTTACAAGTTCGTCATTTATGCCTGGAAACAGCCACTCCTGGTCTAGCATGGGGCATGTTCCATTTGCTAACAGTCCTATTACTCAGGGTTAATTGCCTCTGGCACCGCACTTTCCACTTTCATCAGAGCACCACTGAGAGCTGGGTCCAGCCTTTCAAATTCAAATTATATTTTCTCCTCTATGAGTTATGCTACTGATATTTTTAATATTGCCTGGAAGCAAGGCCAAAAGCATAGGTTCCTTAGCCAATTCTGAGCCAGAAGTAGACATGGCTTCAGGAGATTTGAATTTATATATAAGCCTGTCTTCATCTAAATATGTGGTCTCAAACAAGTGACTTAGTTTTTCTGAAGCTTGATTTTTTAATCTGAGAAGAGAGATGCATGTGCCTTCCTCACAGCATTGCCATAGAATTTAAGAAGCGATGTCTATGATAGCACAGTTCTCAGCACACAGTTAGTGCTCAACGAGTGTTTATTGAGTTTAGTGTAGTTGAAGTGCCAGGATTATTTTGGGATTTATCCTGGAGGTTTGTTTCCTTGTGGTTCAGGTCTGTGTGATTCAATTATCATTTGGTGAGCACCTAATACTGAATTCTAGGTACTGTGTACAACACGGAGGTATGAAGACCAGTAAGACCTGGTCTCTGGTCCTGGATTCATAGTCCAGTGGGGAAAGGACAGGGAATTTGAAACGATGGACATCGGGAGGCCTTAATTAGATGGGGTGGCTTTATAATGTGCCAACTTGGCTAGGCTGAATTACATTCCCCAGAATTCCTTTTCCTTTAAGTTTCCAGTTGGGGTGGGATTCCCCACAGGAGGGATTCTTGTGGGCAGCAGCTGTTCTACAGCTCACACACATCGTCCTTGTCTGCTGGCTCACCTCCTTAGTAGCAAGTGACGGCCTGTGGCCTGCCATTGCCCCACCTTCCCCTGAATCCTCCTTCTGCTTCTCTGACTCCTGGGCCAGTGTGTAGTTTAGCTCCTTGATGAAGGGCCCCGGCTTCTGCAAGACACCTACACCAGCAAGCTCAGAGATCATAAGAATCGTTACTGCTTTTGGTCTGTCCTCACAGGCTCCAGCTCATGCTGTGGGTTCTGGTTTGTTCTTGTTCTCCCCCACTTTACATAGTCTTCCCACCCTGGTGGTCTTCCCAATTTTCTGCACACATGGCCCTGATGAGGCGGGCATCCCAGCCTCAGAGAAAACTCTAGAGTGAAAGGATTACAATCATGATCCCTCTAATATTTTACAATCTCGGTTTCTAGCTTTATTTTAGTTATGGAATGATTTATTTAAATGAAATTGTATGCACGTGCTCAATACAAAGGGTGGGTTGTAGAAGGTCCAATTGTGTCTTCCAAAAAGATATGTTCAAGTTTTAACTGTCAGTACCTGCGAATGTGGCCTTATTTGGAAATAGGGTTCTTGCAGATGTAATCAACTGAAGGTAAGGTCATTTTGGATTAAGGTGGGCCCTACATCCAATGACTAATATGTGTATAAGAAAATGAAAAAAGAGATTTGGATACAGAGACACAGAAATGTAGGGAAGAAGACCACATGAAGACAGAGGCAGAGACTGGAGTGATGCTTCTATAAGCCAAGGAGCAACAAGAGTTGCCAGCAATCACAGAAGCTAGAAAAGGGGCATGGAGCAGACTTTCCCTCAGAGCCTCCAGAAGGAACCAACCCAGCTCATGCCTTCATTTCAGACTTCTAGCCTCTGGAAGTGTGAGAAACTACATTTCAGTCGTTTTAAGCCATCCAGAGTGTGGTACTTTGTCACAGCAGGAGCAGGAAACTGAAACATAGGTCAAAGCTGAGCTGAATTGAGGCAGAGCCCCACCAGCTGCTCTCATCTACTCCCCCAAACCTAGGTGGCTCTGGAGGTGCTGCTGAGAACTGTGGGGATCCTCAGGAAAAGCTTGAAAATCCTTGTTTGAAAGTCCTCTGGTTCAGTAGTCCCTAAGGACTGTAATTGGGCTCATCCCAGTGGCACAACATTGTGGCCCTGACCTTCCAATCCCTGCAACACCCTTCAAGTTGAGTCTTTATTTTGATAAAATGGGATGGTATCTCAGGCAGCCACGTGTCTAGGGCAGGCTTGAGAATCCCAGAGTTAATCAACCCTCTGAGGACCCCAGCCCGGCCGCTCCCCAGGCCTGGTGAGCACCCCAAAGGCGTGATTATCTGATGGTTCTTGCACAACCAGCACCAGGGCCTTTTGCTTAATTAATCACAGAAATGTTCCTCCCTAACTTCAGACAACAAAATAATGAGCAGGCCTGTGAGAGGTTCAAAGACTGCGGGAAAAACAAGCACTCCCTGAGGAAAGGGTCCATTGGAACAGGGAGGTCAGAAAAATCATGGGGATCTACTATAACGGCTGCTTCTATTTTGCTGCATTCTCTTCTAATGAAAATATAAGGGTAATGTAAATGTGGGCATGCAGGAGATTAACATATATCTCATTCAGATTTTAGATCCAGAAAATGTTGAGTTTTGAGAAGGACCATAGAGGTCATTTGAGCTAACTTGCTCTTTTTATAGATGAAGAAAATGATCCACATAAGATTAAATGACTTGCCCAGGGCCATGTGGCTGGGGCATAACAGAGCCATCCTAGGACCTGGATCTGCTAGGTCTAAGTCTGTAAAAGGGAGAATGGAAGATGCTGGAGATAGAGACTGCTTAGAAGTTACAGAGAAAAACAAAAACAAACAAAATCAGAGGATAGAGTTTAGATAAGAATTAATGGGAATTAGAGGGCAGGTGTCAGATTAGAGCACAAAGCATGTCAGAGGGTCCAGGTAATAATACGGCATCAGCAAAGTCAGCGGGTGGAGGTCAGGTGAGACCTTGTAGAATAGTCAGAGGGTAGAGGCCAAATTTGTTGTCTTGACAATTTAGTCTCAGCATGCGACTTTGGGTATTATAAGTTTAGATGAGACATGAAATCTATTTGCAAGGAGCTCAAGACAATTCAAGAGTTAAGGAGAATATACCTCGAATACCAGAAAAGGCTGGGTCAGTACTGTAGGAGTAGATGCTGAAGGGGTGCAGAGGGCAAGAGGGTGGGAGGCCTTCTGGATGCAGTCCCAAGGGGCAGGGCCTGATAAGGCAGGAGGTATTAGTGAATGTGAAGACAGGGGCATGGGTGTATCAGGGACAGAGGACAATTTGAGCAAGTTGTGATAGAGGAAAATGCTGGCGACGTAGGGAGACTGGGGAATTTAGATTGACTAGAGTAGAAGGTGTGTGAAAGGAGGACCAAGTAGGTAGGGCCAGTTGAGGAGGGCCTTATGAGAGTTTGGACTCCATTTAGAAGGCAGCAGAAATCCACTGACCAGGGCCACAATATATCGTGGTAAATTTTCAGGTAGCATCTTGCACAAGGGCACCATGTCTGTGGGACCGCCATTCACATCATACACATAACTTTGATGAGAGCCTGGGGAAGGATCAGAGATTCTGGACCTCTCTGTTGATTCCTGGAGCAGCAGTAGAGAGCCCCCTCCTACATAAACCCACACTGGCTCCAAGGCCACAAACATATTTACCAGCATTCGCATGTGTCTGAGGCTGTGGCTGTCCCAGCCATTTTCTAGATGTTTCTCAAGCCTACTCACCAGGGAAGCCTGACTCATTCCTCCCACTCTGCCATGCAGGGCTGCACAGAGTGCTGCAGCTGTACAATGATCTACTTTTCTTTTTTCAGTCTGTGGAAAGACATCTTTGCCAATAACATTGTTGAGCAAAGTTCTGCTTTAGGAGCAGTATTCTGGCAGCTGCATGCAGGATAAATTGGAGATGGCAGGACTCAAGGTGGTGAGCTGTGCAGATGGTGGTGGCCACTCAGGAGGCCACTGGTGAGGCCAGAGAATCTGAGGTGATGAGGAGCAAGGGGTACAGTAATCTTAAAAAGGGAACCACGGACTTCATACCAGGCAAGGTACTCTTGCCTAGGTGTCCAGTGTGATCTTGGCTTAGACATCTCACTTCTCCACCTCACTTGCATGTGGAACCAACAGAACAACTCCCTGGACACACACTTCATCTATGCGAGGTTCTGAATTTTTTGGGAAAACTGTTCATGAGAAAGTTTAGGCATAGTGTCCAAACCATGCACTGTTTTAACTGTTCATCATAAAATGTTCAAGAGCCTGGGACAGTGGGTCACAAGTCACTGGGCAGAGGCAGTCACAGGCGAGTCTGTTCCTGGGGAGAAGGGCGTTCCCAGCAGCCTGTTGGTTAACAGGCCAGTAGTAACCTCACTGCGAGTACATGAGGAGTAGTTACCAATGAACACAAGTGTCTATAACATAAGAAAGGAAAGCTCTTCCAGAAGATGGCAAGGCCAGAACTCATGACAAAACAGTAGTGTCTGTGCCATGGGTGCATCATGGGGGTGGGAAGGATTGGGAAAGGCTGCTAAAGGCTGTGGGGCTGGTGGTCAGCACCAGTAATGGCTGGGACTCCAGGTTTTGCCACTGGCCTAAGAGACCAGAGGACCTGGGCTTTGGTCCTGGTTCAGCCACTAGTGAGCTGTTGCTGTGGACTGAACATCCCCCCAAAACTTACTAAAGCTTGACCCCCCCCCATTGTAACAGTGCTAAGAGGTGCTAAGAGAAATATGATTATGGTATTTGAAAGGTGGAGTCTTTAAGAGGTGATTAGATTGTAGGACTGTGCCCTTTGAATGGCTTGATCCATTCATGGAGAAATGGGCATGGTACTGATGGCTTCATAAGGTGAGCCAGGGAGAGGGTTAACTCACTCTTGCTCTTGCCATTTCTCACTGTGTGATACCCTCACTATGTGATCACCACAGGACCCTGTAGAGAGTTCCCAAGCAGAAGAAGGCCATCACCAGAAGCACCCCCTGGACCATAGACTTCCCAGCCACCCGAACTGTATGAAATAAACTCTACTTCTTTATAAATTACCCAGTTTCAGATATTCAGTTATAAGCATCAAAAATGTACTAATATAGCCATGTATCTTCCATTCTCTTTAGATCTCAGCTCCCACCCCTTAAAAATGAGGGCTTGAAATGGCATTAGGTGACATCCAAGGTCAAGGTCCTTTCAGCTCTGAAAGACTGTTTCATTTTCAAATATAAGGCAACTCTAAATGCTATTACTACTGTGTTCTTTCTGCAAATAATACATCTGTATCTAAAAAGTCTTTGTAAGTAGATCTTGTTTTGTATTCTATCATTCTTTGTTACTCCAACTGCTGGGCCTATGCTTTTGTGACCTAGACTCAGAAGTTAGTAATGGCTTTGGAGGGCTAGGACCTTTGAGATGTTGAGTCACCTCATTTAAACTGCACTGGTAATGCAAATAACATTCCAATACTCTGAGCCCTGGTTGCACACTAGAATTACCTGGGAAGATTTGAAAACACCATGATGCTTGTATTCCACCCTCCCCTCATCAAGAGCCTTAATTGGCCAGGTTGGGGCCCAGAATTTTCTCTCCCCCCCGGCCCCCTGCCACCACTCTCCAGACTTCTCAGATGATTGGAATATGTAGCCAAAGACTGAAGTTGATGTTACAGATCACTATGATGTTACTCCATCCAGTAGTTACATCTGATATGCCCACTCCACCTGATTAGTGTGGCCATTGTTAGCTCTGTCTTGAATGACATACAGGGCTCAGTGGGTGATACTGAGGTGACCACCTGGCAGTGTCTGCCATGCTCCTGGACAGGAGGACTGACGGATCACAGCACCGGTGATGGCCACCTCTGAGTGGAGAAGGGCCTGGGGAAAAGGTCTTACATTTTGGATCAGACAGAGCAGTAAAATCATTGTAACGTATCAATTACAGGTCCCTTTGCAAATCAGGGAAGGGAAAAGGGGCTTGATGGCCTCAATGATAGGCATGTTTTACACTCTCATAGTACAATTTCACGATAACACAGTGATGATTTTTAAACAAGTATTTGTATAATTATTTGATCATTGTTGACTACAAGGTCCATGAAGAGGAACCATGCTTTGTACACCATTGACACCCCACTGTGCATCCAGTGCCCAGGGATGCAATAAACAGATGCCAAATGAAGGAATGGATGAAGATTTCATGTGGCAGGCCCTGTCTTGGGAACTGGCATTTGAAGCTCCCTCAGGGGGTCAACCGCGGATGAGGGACAGGCTTTGTGCTTCCTTATGTCTGAGGAGCTGAGGAGCTGCAGCATAGGGAAGCTGGGCCCACACACTATTCTGGCTCTCCCAGGCTCAGCTGAGTGCCAGTTATGGTGGTAGCTGTCCTACACATATCACAGACGTGACAAAAGAGGAGGCAACTGAGTGCGTGTCTGTGTTTGCCCCAGTCTCAGGTCACGTTGACATCTCCCAAATCTTTAAAGTAGCTTTTCTGCAGGCAAAATTGAACTGAAGCAGAAACCCTAGGAGATGCCTCAGCTCTGCAGCGTGACCCCACACACTTCTTCAGTTGCCTTCTTTGCCAGCAAAGAACAATAGAGACCACTGTGCCTCCCACTCCAGAGGAAAGCCCAGGCAGTAGCACGGCAGTACGGTGGGGGTGGGGAGGCAGAAAATGGTTCCCAGAGCAGATATCAGTTACCCGACTCTCTCAGAAAGTTTTTAACAGCTCCTTTCTCATTTCTGTCTAGGAACGTGGTGGGAGGGGCTTGGTTCGCCTGGTCAAAGCTGTCCGTTCAGGCAGTGGTATTCAGGGAGGCTCAGAGAGAAGGCTCATGAAGTGATCATGGCTTTCTCATCTCAGGGTGGAGAAGCCTGGCTC
>NW_007726280.1:918988-920375 GCF_000696425.1 Galeopterus variegatus | reverse complement strand
GGAGGCAGAAAATGGTTCCCAGAGCAGATATCAGTTACCCGACTCTCTCAGAAAGTTTTTAGCAGCTCCTTTCTCATTTCTGTCTAGGAACGTGGTGGGAGGGGCTTGGTTCGCCTGGTCAAAGCTGTCCGTTCAGGCAGTGGTATTCAGGGAGGCGCAGAGAGAAGGCTCATGAAGTGATCATGGCTTTCTCATCTCAGGGTGGAGAAGCCTGGCTCTGGGCCTGCGTCCCTGATGGGATATTGGAGGGGATGTCTATACAGCTGTCCCCTCAGTATCTGGAAGGCATCCCACACTTGTCTGGGAGAGTCCTGGACATCCTATCTTCTCTGGTCCTCTGCAAAACAACTCTCACTTTATGGAATAATCTTTTTCAAAAAATATTTATTATAAATTTTATTATTATAAAGGATGTGTTGGTGGCACACAATTTATAAGTAATAAAATATATGCTGAATGCTTTTGTCGATTTTTGTCAAAACCTGTAAGCTACTAAGTATTTTTTCACTGTTAAAACAAGTTAGTTGTCCCATGTCCAGATGATTTATAGTGGTGACAAAGGCAGTGAGGTCATTTAATGTACAGTCTCATTGTAATAGGGGTTCCCAAATTACAGGCGGAGGACCCATTGTGAGGGAAGAAGGCTGCAACAGTTAAGGAGATGAATCAGCTAGTGCTGAGTGATGCTTCACACCCCAGCCAAGGGCAAGCACTGATCTGCAGTGGGCAAGCAAGCAGGCACATTTCCTGCCAGGCCTTTCTACAGCAATGTTTACCAGCATGCAACCGAGGAAACAAATGGTGGGAGTGGCAGTCAGCCCAGCAGCCAAGGCCAGCCAGGAGGGAAGACAGAACGTGGGAACAGCAGCATCACCATGAAGAACTAGTAAAAGGCATGCTTTGTGAGCAGATGGCAGGGTGTGGGCAGAGAGGGGAATCCCCACATTCCAGGATCTGACATGGAATAGTTGCTGTGGATTGAATGTCCCACCCAAAACTCATTGAAGCTTGACCCTCATTGTAACAGAGTGAAGAGGGAAGGGAATGTAGTTACAGTATTTGAAAGGTGGTGCCTTTGGGAGGTGATTGGATTTTGAAGACTGTGCCATTGTGAGTGTCTTAATCCATTTATGGAGTAATGAGTTGCTGTGGGTGTGGAATGGTGGCTTTATAAGGAGGACAAGTGAAAAGGTTAGTTCTCACCCTTGCGATTCTTGTCATGTGACATCCCATGTTGCTGTAGAGAGCCCCCACCAAGAAGAAGGCCCTCACCAAATGTGCGCTCTGGACAGTGGACTTCCCAGCCCCCAGAACTGTAAGAAATACATTTCATTTCTTTATAAATTGCCTAATTTAAAATATTCTGTTATTGGGCCGGCCCGGTGGC
>NW_007726280.1:915712-918077 GCF_000696425.1 Galeopterus variegatus | reverse complement strand
AAATTTTTTTTTTTTTTTTTTTTTTTTAGAAAGATGATCTGCCTAGAGGAGAGGAGCTTAGGACAAACACTATTATATGGACAGAAATAAAGCAGTAAAATGGGTATCAGGAGCCTCAGAGTAGAAGGAGGGGGCCCTTTTCTATATGTTGGTCATGGAAGGCCACACTGATGAAGTAACATTTGAAAAGATATGAGAATAAAGGTAGAGGCCATGAAGTGATGCAAGGAAGAATGTTTACAAAAAGGGAATCAGCAAGTACAAAAGCCCTCAGCTGAGAATGCTCAGAGCATTTGAGGAACAGCAAAGAGGTCCTTGTCACTGGAACAGAATGAAAGAGGGAAAAAATGGAAGGAGACGAGACCGGAGAAGTAGCAGGGACCTAGGGCATGTAAGCTCAGAGAGCATCATAGAAACTTAGGCTTTTCCTCTATGCAAGGCCATTTGAGAGCCTTTGAGTACAGAAGTGACAGTATCTAACTCACATTTTTAACAGATCTCTCAGTACTATTCCCTTCAATTAGAGGCTGGATTAGCAGTCATTGGGCAGTGGTATAAGACTGTGGTTTTTAAACTTGGTAGACTTTTAAAAATAAATGCATATTCTTGGTTTGCAAACTTTATAGATTCTGGATCAATAGGTCTAGAGTGAGTCCCAGGAGTCTGTATTGAAGATTCTTTAAGCAGGGCACTAGTCCTGCTATTCAGAGGCATTTGAAGTGAATGAAGGAAGGGAAAAATATAAGGGAAATTCATAGCCTCTGTCAGTAATGAAAACACCTTCTACACCTCAACAGCTACAGATTCAAATTAAGTGTGGCTCTGGGCACCGTGCCCTCTTCAAGCTCAGGGTCCCTGCTGCTGCTATTGGCCTTCTCATAGCTCTAGGGTTCAAGCCACTATTGGGCAAAGACTTGTGCTGCATTATTGGAAAAGGTACTGAAATGTCCCCTTCTTGAGGCAGCAGGCAGGGCCAGACTGGACACTTGTCAATGGGCCAGGTTGAAGCTTTGAGTCCCAGAAAGCAAGCCTAAGCCAGACACTGTTACAGAGTGTGGAGAGAAGAGCCAAAGCAAGGAACAAAGTTCAACTTAAAGGGCCAAGTAGGTCAGCCATGAGAGATGGAACCATGACTTGCTGCATGGATGGAATTGCACTGGAGTTAAGGGTAATCTGCAGACAAGCAGAGATTCCTGATGTATGCCATACACACTGCTAGGGAAGTCTGGTTTGCCATTAGAAGCCAATGGATGTGTCCCCCTGGCTGAAACCCACAGGGTAGAAATGGACACGTGTAATAGGATAAGAGTGGGTCAGGAGACAGGTGTTCTGAGTGCTAGTCCTAGCTATATCCTACTGAATTTGGGACCTTGGTCAAGTGACTACTGTCTCTGTCTGTACAATGAGGGCACTGGATAGGTGAACACTAGGGACACTTCCAGCTCAGACATACTGGAGTCTCTGGTTGAGTCCTGTGCCCACTCTTACTTTTGATTTCTTTGAATTTTTACAGTCACTTTTTTGCCATTGAAATAAGGTCTCAGGGCTTCTCTCCCTGAGTTGAACAAAACAAAACAAAGCAAACATACGAAAACTATCCTGGACCTCAAAGAATAGCACTGATACTCTGAGGGGTGGAAGAGCAGCATTTCCCATTGTCTAGAGATGATCTAGAGTTTGGGATGCATTTGTTGTGCATGGAGGGCTCCCACTTAGGTATGGAGATTGTGTGACCCCAGCGATACTGAAAAGAGGATATAAAACCCTGGAAAAGCCAAGAAGGATTTCCACCTAAGGCTACTTGTTGCAGTAGAGGCAGGGGAGCCTGAGAAATTGTCTAGGCTGGAGAAGCCATGTTGTAGCCCCCAAGCCAGTGCCAAGGCCCAATCTGGGTGATGAAGCTGAGCTGAAAATGGGAGCAGATAGCCAGGTCAGAAGCTGGGAAGGTGGGAGACAGTGCAAAATAAAAGGGGAGGAGAGGGTCTAGATCTTGGCCAGAAGTTCAGAACTAAGATGAATAGAGCTAGTGTTGGAATCTAGGAGGTGGTTCCAAGTAATGCTTAGGACCAGGCAGAAGTGAAAGAAAAGTTTGCTTCTCGAGGAACCTGCATATCCACTAGTTCAGTCTTTTAGTGAGTCCAGCGTGGCTGGGGTAGCAGAGCCCTTCTCCCCACCCACTCTGGATTGGTAGAATTTGGAAGGGCAGAGATGACTTCACATGTGCTGTATGGAAACCATTGGAGCAAGTGGCAGAGATGGAGAATCTCCATGTGATTCTAGTACAGCTGGATAATAAAATCTCTCCATTTCCTGTGATGTTCAGCCCTTGGGGGGGGGGGGCGGGCACCTGCCCTTAATCTCACTT
>NW_007726280.1:900595-914603 GCF_000696425.1 Galeopterus variegatus | reverse complement strand
GATAGGCACAATTAATACATCAATTTTACAGCTGAAGAAAGAGAAGCTTAGAAATGTTAAGCAACTTACTTAAAGTTACCGAGCATTTGATTAAAACACAGCCCCTCAGACTTCACAGTTAATATTTCACAGTTCAGAACTTAAATGTTTGCCTGTGATCACATAGCTAACAAGAACTGAGATTCAAGCCAAGATGTGAATCAAAAGGCCTTACTCTCTTTCAAGAGACAAGAGGATACCCTTCTGTCTTAGTCTGTTTTCTGTTGCTATAACTAAATCACAGACTGGGTAAGTTATAAAGAATGGAGGTTAATTTAGCTCATGGTTCTGGAGGTTGGAAAGTCCAAGAGCATGGCACTGGCATCTTGTGAGGGTCTCCCTGCTGTGTCCTGACATGG
This sequence comes from Galeopterus variegatus, assembly GCF_000696425.1. NCBI lineage: Eukaryota > Metazoa > Chordata > Mammalia > Dermoptera > Cynocephalidae > Galeopterus > Galeopterus variegatus. The sequence goes on along the minus strand of NW_007726280.1, from coordinate 914,205 downwards.
CTGGAAGTATCACATGACAAGACACAGCAAGCATGCTAGCTCAGGTCTCTCTTCCTCTCCTAATAAAGCCACCAATCCTATCATGAGAGCCCCTGCCTATGACCTTATCTAGTCCTACTTACTGTTCCTCCCAAACACCCCACTTCTGACACCATCAACACATAAATTTGGGGATTAAGTTTCCAACACCTGGGGACATATTCAAACAATAGCACCCTCCTCCTGTATTGGCATTTTTGGGGGTAGGGGAGGGAGGATGAGGAGAAGTCATGATCATTGGTTTGCTGATCCCAATCTCAAGCATGGGCTATTAAGGAGGTCCTGAATCTATAAGTCCTCAGGGATCAGAGATTACTGAGCAACCACTCCTTGCATTCTCCTTACAGTGTCGTGCCTATTCCAACTGGCATTGCCCATATTACTGCATCTGACCCAGCCTGGGTGTTCTGTATTGAGTCCTGTTAGTCCTTGTCCTCTTACCATGTCCTGTTTGCTTGCCTGTGTGTCTTTAATGACCTTTGCTTGCCACATCCCCTGCTCTGTGGCCATGATCAGTCCTGCCTCAGTACCCTTGACTCTTGCCCACTTTTCACAGAGGTGCTCTCATTGTTTTGGCCTCATTGTATGTGTCTCCCACTGTGAGTTTCTTTTTTTAAAAAAGCCTTAGTTGATATTAAAAAATTAAAACTTGGGAGAGGAGGGTGGAGATAGATAATTTACCTACAACTGCATATTCAAAAATGAGCACATAATTACTGTTTTAAAGTAAGGTGTCAGGAAGCAAGATTGATTTAAACCTGACATCTGTTTACACACAGTGAGCTGTCATCAGATGCATATGTAGGGTCATGAAAGCTATGTTCTGGTATCATGACAGCTTAGCTGGGTTATGGAAACTTGGCTTCAAGTGTCTCTGCAAGGGGGCAGCAAGACACCTTCCAAATGGCTAGCATTTCTCTCTCTCTCTCTCTCTCTCTCTCACACACACACACACACACACTCTCTCTCTCTCTCTNCACACACACACACACACACACACACACACACACACACACACACACACACTCTCTCTCTCACTCTCTCTCATCAACCACCCTTTTCCACACCCCTACTATGTGCTTGATACTATCCTAAGCACATGCAATAAAACAGGCAGTTTGAGGTGGTAGGAAAGAGTGTGGCAGAGGGCTTCAAAGCATGGGCTTTGTTGTGAAAAAGATCTGACTCTGAATCTTATCTCTGCTACTTCCTAGCCAGCAATTCACCTCAACTCTCTAAGCCTCAAATTCCTTATCCATAAAGTGGAGAAACATTATTGACTTACAGGGACTATTAGATTAAAGCGATGGGTATTCAGAGCACTCACTCAGGACCAGACTGGAGTAGATGCTCAATGAACGGTGGCTATGGTTACTTTTAATAGGACTCCAACATATTTGAGATCTTGTCTAGGAAGATTCATGTAATAAACGACCCAGTAGACTTTGGGAGAACTTCATATGCTGTACCTTTGCTTGCCACATCCCCTGCTCTGTGGCCATGATCAGTCCTGCCTCAGTACCCTCGACTCTTGCCCACTTTTCACAGAGGTGCTCTCATTGTTTTGGCCTCATTGTATGTGTCTCCCACTGTGAGTTTCTTTTTTTAAAAAAGCCTTAGTTGATATTAAAAAATTAAAACTTGGGAGAGGAGGGTGGAGATAGATAATTTACCTACAACTGCATATTCAAAAATGAGCACATAATTACTGTTTTAAAGTAAGGTGTCAGGAAGCAAGATTGATTTAAACCTGACATCTGTTTACACACAGTGAGCTGTCATCAGATGCATATGTAGGGTCATGAAAGCTATGTTCTGGTATCATGACAGCTTAGCTGGGTTATGGAAACTTGGCTTCAAGTGTCTCTGCAAGGGGGCAGCAAGACACCTTCCAAATGGCTAGCATTTCTCTCTCTCTCTCTCTCTCTCTCTCACACACACACACACACACACTCTCTCTCTCTCTCTCACTCTCTCTCATCAACCACCCTTTTCCACACACCTACTATGTGCTTGATACTATCCTAAGCACATGCAATAAAACAGGCAGTTTGAGGTGGTAGGAAAGAGTGTGGCAGAGGGCTTAAAAGCATGGGCTTTGTTGTGAAAAAGATCTGACTCTGAATCTTATCTCTGCTACTTCCTAGCCAGTAATTCACCTCAATTCTCTAAGCCTCAAATTCCTTATCCATAAAGTGGAGAAACATCATTGACTTACAGGGACTATTAGATTAAAGAGATGGGTATTCAGAGCACTCACTCAGGACCAGACTGGAGTAGATGCTCAATGAACGGTGGCTATGGTTACTTTTAATAGGACTCCAACATATTTGAGATCTTGTCTAGGAAGATTCATGTAATAAACGACCCAGTAGACTTTGGGAGAACTTCATATGCTGTAGTTCAGAGGAAGGAAGAGCAGCTTTGTGGGAGGATGCAGAAAGACATTATGGATGAGGGGAGACTTGAACGGGGCCCTCAGTAAGTTTCTGTGAAGGAACAAAACGAATGCAAGGGAAGTGGGCCCTACATGTAAGAGATCTGCCTGGAATGGCTTTCTTTTTTAAAAATATTTTTAAAATTTGTTATTAGCATATTCATTCTTACAGATTGTGATATTTCTTTATGCCCTTTGCCCGACCTATCACTTCCCAAACCCCCTCTCACCCTCCCCCATCTCTAGTATCCTTATGTTTGTTCTCTCCTTCTGAAAGTTCAGCATATTGTTGTGGTCTTTCCTTTCTTTTCTTCATTCCTTCCTTCTTCTCTCCTACCGTCCCTCCCTTCTTCCCTCTCTCCTTTCCTTCCAAGTAGCCAGTTATGAGTGAGAACATGCTGTATTTCTGTTTCTTTGTCTGGCTATTTCACTTAACATAATTTTCTCCAGACTTATCCATGTTGCTGCAAATGGCAGATTTTCATTCTTTTTTTATGGCTGAGTAGTAGTCCATTGTGTATATAAATACACCACATTTTCCTTATCCAGTTGTCTGTTGATGGGCACTTAGGTTGGGTCCATATTTTGGCTCTTGTAAATAGAGCTGCAGTGAAGAAGGGAGTGCAAGTATCCCTTTAACACGGTGATTTCCATGGGATGTCTTTCTTACGTGTGTTCCTCCTGTAATTCTTACTCATCTTAAGTGAGTCTTTCTTTAAGGAGTCTTCCCTGTGTCTCCCAATCAATCCTCAATGAATCTTTCCCTGTTCTCATAACATGGGCCTCATTCTGTGTTAGCACTCAATTGATTTCTATTGTTTTGTAATTAATTTGTTATATTTTTTTCTCTTGTGGATGTTTTTTTTTCCTTTCTTAAGGTGTTTATATTTTTAAATCAAAGTTATACATGCACATATTTTTAAAAAGCTAAGTATATCTGCATGGCATATTATGTAAAACAGCATTTTCCCACATTCTCCTATCCTTTTCCCCCTCTCCAGAGGCAAATCTTTTGCCTCTTCTGGCTGACAAGTTGACATTGACTTCCCTTTCTCTGAACAGTGTCAGCATTGCCTCCTCTTGATTTGTCATCATTCCTCGACTCTCCCCGCACTGTGGAGAAGATGAGGTTTAGCTTTCTTTCTCCCCAGCCCCACTGCTATACACACACGAAAACTCCCTGTCCTCCCTATCCTTCCAATATAATTTGTCACAACTTTGGTTAGATAAATATTTAGTGTTTAAATTATTATAACTATTTGTGATGGGTAATTTTATATGCCAACTTGTCTAAGCTACAGTACCCAGATATTTGGTCAATCACCAGTCTAGATGTCACTGTGAAGGTATTTTTTAGATGAGATTAACATTGAAATCAGTAAACTTTGAGTAAAGCATGTTACCCTTTATAATGTGGGTGGGCCACATCCAATCAGTTGAAGGCTTTAACAGAAAAAGACTGAGGTCCCTTTAAGAAGAGGGAATTCTTCCTCCAGACTGCCTTTGGACCCGAGCTGCAACCAGTTCTTCCCTGCGTCTTCAGTCTGCTGGTCTGCCCTGCAAAATTTGGACTTGTCAGCCCCCACACTTGTGTGAGCCTATTCCCTAAAAATAAATCTTTCTCTCTATAGGCATGTTACTGGTACTGTTTCTCTGGGGAACCATGACTAATATACTATGGAAACAGTATTGACAGCTAAGCCATGAAAATTATCAATTACTTTTACTTTTTCTGCCCATTCTTTTTTCCCTAGAAGTAATAGTTTTCTTATTTCATTGTTGATATTTGCTTAGTTTTCTATTTACTCACCACTAATTCAATCCCAGTCTCAACTGATTGTCTAAATATCCTCCCAAGATAGTCAGATGCTTGGGATATTCTCTCAATTTCATCTTCCTGAAGTAGTCTCTAGCAATGGAGTTAGCTTCATTGGCAGCCTGTGCAATCACCTAGGGCCTGACCTTGTTTTAAAGCTCTGTGGTCATCATCCTTAAATTCTTAATCCTTTTTTACCAAGGAGCCCCTTGATTTCATTTGGCACTGTGCCCTCTGAGTGATGTAGTCACTGCCTACCAGAGCTTTCCAGTTAGCTCCAACCTAGACAGTATTATCTAGGCATCTGCCTTTGCCAATTATAGAAATAACCTTTACCCCTTCCTGTCTTAGTTTTTCTGTCCCCCCATCAAAATAAAAGTTTCTGGAAAGCAAGCCCACGTTTCATTCATTTTCATTTCCCAAACACACCTAACAGAGTGACTCAGGCATAGTAGGATGTACGTGAGAGAGTGTGTGTGTGTGTGTGTGTGTTTGTGTATAATCAAGGTGAGCTATTTAAATAGATGTGGTGAGACTTTCCAGGAAGGAAAAATAGTATGGAGAAATAAGGGAGGCAGGAATGTGTCAATGGATGGGAAGCACTGAGGGAAGCAACGTGACTGTGTCAGAAAAGGGCATATTGGAACCAACAGGAAAATGATGTTGAAAATTATGCGGGAGCCAAATTGCAGAGAGGCCTAGATGCCAGACTAGGAATTTTCTACAGACTTGTAGGCCTCCAAGGACTTATTCCCCCATCTGATGACATCTGATATGTGTAGTTAGAGAAACTCCAGCTGGGTAGAATTTCACACTTCCCTTTTCTTGGCACTGAAATAGGTGAATGGAGTAGGATAGGCAGGGGAGAGAGCCTAGCAACTTTAAAAAGGGAACTCCTAAGAGAGTGTTTCTTGTGAATTTTAAAACCCAGCCTTGTACAGAAGCAGGAGCAAAACCATTAGCACTCTGGAAGATAGCCAGGGAAGTCCGGATAATGCTAAATCTAGGCAGAACAACTCCAAACTGGCAGCCTTGTTATCACTAAATTCACACGATTAAAGACTAGTAATCATTAGCACCTCATGTGTGCCTATGATCCTTATGGCATCCAGCACCAAGAAAATTGGGCTTGCCCTCTGGAAATGTTCACACTGACATGACTGCTTCTGGTAAATAGGAAGATTAGTGGGCTAATGGGGACCTCTCGCTGTTTGAACCTCAACCACAACTGTGTGATGTCATATCCCTGAGCTTTCTCCATATGCATGAAGAAATAAAAGCATCTTTCAGAATCCCTGACAGCAATGTTCTAAAATGTATATAAGCATTCTAAAAGAAAGATGCAAGGTTTTGAAAAGACTTAACTCATACCTGACAGAAAAGCATGTATTTTGCATACCAAAGATAGGTGGAAATATGTCGTTGTGGCAGTCTTCGGAAGAGCCAAAATCTGGAAACAACCCAAGAGCATATCAGCAGTAGAACTAATAAATTGTGTGGTATTTTTCATACAATAAAATAGATATCACTATGTAAATGGCTAAGCTACAACAACATATAATAACATCGGTAAATCCCACAAATAACATTGAGCAAAAGAGACCACAGTGTGTATACTATATAGTTTCGCTTATATAAAGTTGAAAAATAGGCAAAGCTATTTTATGGTCTTAGAAGTCAGGTTATTCACTCTCCTCAGGGGCAGTGGCTGGAAGGAACCATGAGGGCATCTTCTGGAATGTAGGTAATGTTCTGCCTCCATCTGGCCACTTGTTACAATAGCATATTCATTTTGCAATAATTCATTTTCAATAAAAAGACACAGATAGATTGAAAGTTAAAGAATGGGAAAAGATGTATCTTGCAAAGAGCAAGCATAGGAAAGCTGATCTTAATATCAGCCATATTAATATCAGATAAAGTAGGCTTCAGGCTAGGAATAATATCAAAGATAAACAGGGATATTTCATTATGATAAAAGGGTCAGTTCATCAAGAAGAAGTAACAATCCTATATGAATATGCACCAAATGAGATTGCTTTGAAACACACGAAGCAAAACCTTATATAACTGAAGAGAAAAACAGGCAAAGCCACATCTTTGGAGATTTTTAAACACCTTTCTTCAGTAATGGAGGCACAAGTAGAAAGATATCAGTAAAGGTATAGAAGATCGTACCCGATCTGACCTAATTAATTTGCAAAGGGGACCATACTCGACAACTGCAGAGTATACTTTTTTTCAAATATGTGTGGAACCTTTACCAAGTTTGACATGCTGGGCCATAAACAATTCTTAATAAATTTCGAAAGGATGTAATCTTGAGTGTATTTTGATGGATAAATTAGAGAAAATCATGTTAAGTGAAATAATTCAGGCACAGAAAGAGAAATACTGAATCATCTCAGTCATAAGTGGGAGCTAAAAAGTAAACAAATAAATTTTTAAAAGAAAGAAAGAAAGCTACACTAATCACAATAATACATTGAACTTTCAAAAAGTGAGAACAGGACTGAAAGTACCAGAAGTAGGAAAGGCAGGTGGGGTAAGGGAGGAAATGGTAAAGGGCTATGAAAAACAATTACATTGTACAATGTTGAATATACTAATTATCCTGACTTGAGCATCACATATTGCAAACAGGTATTGATATTCAATGTTGTACCCCACAGATATGTACAATCAATTATGTTACAATAAAAAAGGGGAGTATGTTTTGTGACCATATGGTAACAATTCAGAATTCAATAACAATAAGATAGCTAGAAAATTCTCAAATTTTTGAAAATTAAGAAAATTTTAAATAAACTATGAGTCACATAAGACATCACAAGAGAAATTGGAAAATAATTTAAACTGAGTAATTGTAAAACCACACCATATTAAAATTTATGGAGTGCGGCTAAAGCAGTACTTAGGGGAAATTTATAGCTTTAAATGCTTACATTAGGAAAATGGAAAAGTTTAAAATTAATGATAAAAAGATTAAATAAATTAAACTCAAAGTAATTTGAAGGACATAATAAAATAAAAGCAGAAGTCAGTGACATAAAAAGCAGATGAATAATAGTGAAACGAAAAGGCTAAAAGTTGGTTCTACAAAAAGGTTAATAACATTGATAAACTCTGATTAATTGAAATGAAAAATTAAAACACTGATCAACAAAAAATACAAATTATTAATAGTAGTAATGAAAGAGGGAATGTTGCTACAGATCCTCTTAGATGTTAGAAGGAAAATAAAAGTCCATATTATGAACAATTTTATGCCAGTAAATTCAACAGCATAGAGTTTTCAAGGAATTCAAATTCCTTGAAACTGACACAAGGAGAAAGTAGCACTTTATGTTAAAGAAATTAAGATTTGTAGTTGAAAAACAATAACAATACCTTTCCACAAAGAAAACTCTGGACCAGACCCTACAAAACCTCTCTCTTTTTCCATGTGGCATGACAATTGCCAGTGCCCGAGATAGTGGTTGTCCCATAAGCCTGGGTCCTGAGTGAATGTTATGAACAAAGGACCTTTCCCCACCAGCACAGTGACTTTACATAGACATACAGTACTGAGAATTGGGGTTTGTTTATTACACAGCATACCTAACCTGTCCTGACTGATACGTACATGCTTGATTTGCTGAGACTATCTTGATTGAGGAAGATAGATTAATGGCTAAGAGAAACTTGACCAACCCCTCTTGAGTTAGACCAAAACAAGAGTCAGAGCTGAAAAACCAATTATGTTGTTTCCATAGCTTAAGTGTAGTTACTGGTTGACTTTAAGTTCTCCATGAGTAGTTTAATTTTGGAAACAGAATGTTAGAATCAAAATCCTCGAAAATAGACTACCTTGAATGAGGAGATGGAGAGCAGTGGATGAGAGAAAGAAATATGACCATAGTAATTTTGTTTCCCAAATTACAGGCCAATAGATAAGGTTTTATTTTTAAGCTTGATAGATTAAGCAATATGATTTAAATGTGCAATATAAAGTTATAAAGATAACCACTAACAATAAAGAAAAGGTCATAGAATCACCAACTCAAAAGTCATGGAGGAGGAAAAAACAGAAGCATAATCAATTAACAAAACAATATTGGGAAAGATTAGAAGAAGGAAGAGTAGAAGAAGGAGAAAAGAAGAGAGAAATCAGCCAGGAAGTAGTAAAAACAAAATAAAATGACTCAAGTAAGTACAATGAAATATATTCATTGTAATATATATAAAAAAGAGGAAATAATCTATCAAAACTTAAAACTCTCAGGTGGGGTAAAATAAATTCAAGTATGTGCTTTCCTCAAAATATTTCCTAAACAATGGTTCAGAAAACTTGGAAACCTTTTAATCTTATTCCAGGATGATGGGAAACCATTGATGGGCTTTAAGAAAAGAAATGACATGAAGTAGTTATGTTATGTTATGAAGATCATGCAAAGACAAACAAACAAAAAACCTAATAAGAAGATCATGTGAATTGCTGTGTAGATTACAGGGTGTGGGGAACCATTTAAGAGGCTATTTCAGTAGTTTGAGGAAAGTGTGATGGTGGCCTGGACTGTCATGGTACCAATGGAGATGGAAAAAAGGGGATAGATTGGAATATATTCTGGAGGTAAAGCTAACAGGGTTTGCTGATGGATTGCTTAAAGTGCAGCGGTGAAGGAAAGAGAGTAATCAAGGATCCCTCCTAGGCTTCTTGTTTCAGCACCTGGGCAGACGTTGGTGCCATTTATTGGTTGGAATAGACTGAGCAAGAAATGGGTTTGGGGTGAGGGAATAGGAAGAGCAAAATGAAGAGGGAAAGAAATAACAAAATAAAAAATATTGACTTTGTTTTTTTTATTTCAGCAACATTAAGTTTAAGATGTCTACAGGATACCAAAGTAAAGATGTCAAGTAGGCAGTTGGAGATTCTTGTTTTTAACTCTGCGCTTGATTCACAAGCATGAATTGGATTCATGTGTCTATCTCTAAATCAATTAAAGTCGCTGTCAGGTTGGAACACACCACCTGAGTCTCTTAAGTCAATTCCATCCAAACTCCATGGATGAAGCTTGAGGAGGGAGTTGTTTCTCCCAAGAAATTTGAAGGTATCCTTAGGATAAGAGGGATGAATATTGGACAAGAAAAATAATGGATGTTCCTTTATAGAAGACCATTTTTTTAAAGATGAAGGGTATAATCTATAACAAAAATATAACTGCTATGAATTTTTATATATTTAATAACATAGAATCAACATATATAAAACAAATAAGCCATCAGAAAATACAAGAATAATTATATAGAAACCAAATTAAAGCAGTACATTTTAACAGACCTCTATTAAGGATTTAATTAAATTATATTTAGGTTAAAATTTAATTTTAAATACTTTGTATGATTTCTGTGAGAGCCAGGGTTGATAATCCAGACATGGATAGATAAAAATGTACAGAAGCAACATGTTTGGGGCCATGAATGATGACAGTCAGAAGGGGCAGACAAAAAATATCTTGGAATCCAAAAAGTTGATTCATAAGAAATTTCTAGTTGTTTAAGCAAAACTGGGGAATGATTAGAGATTGGTATGAAAGTATTTGAACATAAAATGCTTACTCAATTTCTGGGTGTTAACATATTAGCACTTGCTCTGAGGATAACTTAGAAGATGTACGCTTTTTTAGATGTTTTCACAATTTCAGGTAAGCAGGCAGAGCTGTATTCAGGTGAACTTGGAATAAATCACTGAACATCTCAGTGTCCATTTTCTCATCTGAAAATGAAATTAATAATATCACCTACTTCACGGAGTCATTGCGAAGAATTAAATATATACAACACATTGAGCATTTAATTCAGTGGGTAGCTTATTCTAAACTCTCAGTTAATGCCACTTATCCAAATACTGCAGGCTGGCTTTAGTTTTAATTTTAGCTCTAGCTTCAAAAGCAAAACTTTTGGAGCTCAGCCGCCTGAGTCCAAATCCTGGTTTTGCTGTGTGACCTTAGTGAAGTCACATCATCTTTCTGTTACTCAGTTTCTTCATTTGAAAAATGGAGATAAAATCATATCTAGCTTATGTGTTTGTCTTAAGCCTTATTATCTAAACTTCTTAGAACAGTTTCTAGCATGTTAAGCACCAATTAAGGGTCAATAATTATTTTTGTTACTGTTATTTTACTGTTTTCCAGAGTTCTGTTAAATAGGCCTCAGAAACAAAGAGGAGAATCACAGTGTGAAGCCAGTAATTAATTACTGGGCTTTCCAGTGAGCACAAGTGCCAAGTCAGGATGAAACTAGAATGAAATGGGAACCAAGGATTTGGAACCAAGAAAGTAGGTGAGTTAACAAGATTCAAAACTTGACAGGAGAACAGCAGTTACCTGAGCTCCTGGGTGTACAGTTGGGATCTATATAATAATGTAACATATCATCTCTAATATGTCATACACTGTACCTTTTCTAACCATTATATGATTCAATCTTCCCAATAACCCTGACATTCAGGTATTACTATTTCCATTTAAAATGAGAAAAATGAGCTTTAAAAAAGTAAAGTCAATTGCTTCGGTCAAAGTACCCAGAGAACTGAGATTGAGTTAAAAACCTAACTCTCAAGCTAGTGACCATCTCTCTCCCCCAGCCCATCTCCCACAGTGTTGAGAAACAAACACTATGGGTATTATCCCTCCCTTATCAGGAAAGTTGCCAGATCTTATCTCAAAGTGAGGCAGTATGGGATCCATTACAGCCACAGACAGAGGAATGACTTGGATTCTTCTGATAGGATAAAGCATTTATTAGCAATAATTCACTGTGTTTAATTGAGAGGGAAAAGTCTCTTCTACTCAGAAATTATCCTATGGCCATCTCCAAGGTATAGGCCACAGCAGCACTTAGAGGACATTCTAACCTGAGATGGAAATCTCTCACCTTTTGCTCCCCCCACCCAACCCCCCCAGACACACACACACACACACACCTGGCCTCCCCTAGGAGTTCAGTTCCAAGGCCTTGGTGTTTTAGACTCAAATTCCTTCATATCATGCAAGGCCACACTGCAAAAATAACTCCTTGCTATTGACTGTGACTCCCGTCTCTTCTCAATCCCTATGCTCCTCCTTTATGAAGAACTACTTTTGAAACAGGAGAAGTTGTGCGATTCTTGCTACAGTTGGGGACATCTGTGAACTTGTCAAATTTACTTCTTGGTGGATGGTCTCCATCTTAGATGGTTGGTTATCTGGGCTTCCCTGTGGTCTTTAATTTGATGCATGTTTATGGAAGGAGAGAAGGTAAAACAAAACAAATGAGGCCTAGGCCCTTTCATCTGGGTCTCCTGATTGGCCAAGAGCTGAAAATCCTCTGGTCTCCAGTGTCCTAGTAACGCCTCTGAGACCAACCCACCTGCCAGCAGCCAAACACATGAGCAAGACCCTCCTAAGTCCTCCAGCTGCTGGCTGACCTGCAGCCAACCGAGCATACATGAGAGGGCCAGCAGAGATCGGCAGAGCTGGCCCAGAGCAGAGCTGCCCAGCCAACCCACAGAATTGGAAGCTCAGTAAAATGGTTATTGCTTGCAGCCATTTTTTTTTTTTTTTTTTTTTTAATATACAAATCCCTTGTCATTATGCTGGTCTATTCTTGTACTAATTCTCATAATTTCTCTCCCTTTCTTCTTTTACCTCTCTTCTCTATCTAGGGCTCAATCAACTTCTCAGAAAAAGCCACAATGTAATTCATGAGCCTAAATCGATGTTAAGATTCACTGCACAGTGCATAGTTGCCAATTTAGGTTTTCTAAGAAAAGGAACAGAAATTATTAAAGAATTACCCAGCTTTGTTGAGACCCAAGCAATTAGTTTCTTGAATGTTGCAGAACCATTTAAAGCATCCACTGCTTATTTGCAGAATTAAAAAGCCTTGGCTATTATTTCTTGTTTAACAAACTTTGACCACACTCAGACTGGGGAGCTCCATACAAAAGATGTACAGGCCTGAAAAAAATTTTTTTTTAAAAACTGATTAAATTTTAACCAGCTGCTGGGCAGATAGTTTGCCTGAGGCACATTTGTCAGTTTCAAAGGGCCTTTTTATTAATTTTGCATTTTGTATTTTGTTAGTGGAAAGAGCTCCCTCTTTGGGGACTGCCAAAAGCTATAGGCTACGAATCTTCAAGCAGCCCAAGGACGCTTCTGAGAATGCCAAGTAGATTTGGATTCCCAAGCACTCCCCATTACGTGAGCTTTGTTGGTCCTAAAAATATATTAACTTTAGGGGTGAACTATCTGAATTAACTTTACAGGATCCCTGCTGACTCTGCTTTGGTTAATGCGAATCCTGCTATTTGTCTGGAAGATTGAATGGCCTTGCTGTGTGAACTTGAGGAATTTCCTTGACCTCTCTGAGACTCAGATTTCTGGTCTATAAAATAACAGGGTGAGGTGTTTATCTCTACAGTCCCTGAAGCACAGGATTAGCTGGTTTCTGACTGGCTGGGGAGTTCTGACACAAGAAAATTCTCTTGTGTTTTTCTTTTGTGTAAATGGGATATGGCGACTAAGTCAGTTGCAAACTATGATATTAATAGTAGTGGTGATTATATTATTATTAACAACTAGAAAAGTTACTAAAATTTTTGTGTGTCAGGTTCTGTGTTAGGCACTTTACATGTATTTTAATATTTATTTTTTCCAAAGAAAACCTCTGAGGCGGGAGCCATATTACTGCCATATTACAGATGAGGCAACTGAGGGTACAAAAGATTAAGAAATTTACCCAAAGTCCAATAGTCAGTAAGTTGCTGGGCTAGAATTTGAAAATAGGTCTGCTTCATGCCAAAAGACGTGCTATTAAACGGTCTCTTTCTTTTCTCTGGATGTAAGGGTTAGCTTCTGTTTCTAGGCTAGAAGTGTGCTCTGATTTCTTATATACATTTCCAAATTCCACATTCCTCTGGAACTGGGCTTGGTGAAAATATTTCTGTCAAACTCAGTGCTGTTGTGAAGGATTCACACAGTTCTCTCAGTGTAGGCAGCTCCAGGCTGGAGGCAGCCGCCTGCAGCGTAGAGACAGTTTGTGAAGAGGAGACAGAACTCAGGGGTTAAATGGAAAATACAAACCTCTCCTGTGATGCTGGGAATTTCATAAGTTCCACCCAGGCATCTTCAAACAGCATTAAATACAAAGTAAAAAAGTCTACCCTCAGGCTAGAATTTGTAGACGACTTACCTGCAGGAGAATATGGCTAAATTTCTGCCTGAAGACAAAGAATCAGGGCTTACATTTGCAAAGTGGAAGGAAAAAGTAATTCGTACATACGTGTGTATATATATA
>NW_007726280.1:899319-900431 GCF_000696425.1 Galeopterus variegatus | reverse complement strand
TATATATATACAACTTTTTTTCTGAATGTATATTTCTTTTTTATATTGTAACTTTTTGTATATATTTTAGACATAAATATATCATTTGACCAGTGAGACTTTTTATGCCAAATCAATACCTGGTGGACTGACTTTTGCATTATTTAATGTCCTTACCTGTTGGGAGGGACAAGGTACTATCAGCTTCAATGAGATCATATTTTCTTGGTCTTTAAATTCCTGCAGAGAATCCTTTCACTACACCTCTTAAAGCAAAGTCTCTGGGGCATGTTGCTGTACCACGAAGGTGGCTTATTTGCTTGCTGCTCATCGGGCTTGGGTCCTTCCATTATCATGATGTAACCTATTGATTTAGAAAGGGGGAAGGAGCAAATCGCACAAAGATTTTGTGTGATACTTGGAGTGGAGGAGTGGGACATGTCCCAAGGGGCTTGTTTGATCCTTTTGAACTAAACTCTCCTGGCATTCTGTGATTATAATTGGCCTGCTAGTCAATGTACTATAACTAGAAAGACGGAGTGTTTGCTTGAACTGTTCCAGGAACCCTAAAAAACTTCCACACCAGTGTTAGTTACACGAAAGAGAAACACATGCACTTGTAATAACATTTAAAAGTTATTTCATTTGGTAAATGATTATAGACTTTAAAAAAAAACTTAGAAAGAAAAGGAGACTTAAAATATACTGGACGCACAGTTTATCAGTATATGTGTCACAGAAATGTAGGAATTTCAGGCTCAGAAAAATGACACAGTTTGCACAAAATTATAGAGAAAGTTAGTAGCAGAATCAAATACAGGGTCTAGTTTGTCATTCTTCACCCAGGTCTTTTTGTACCATAACTGTATTTCATCAAAGTTCTGATTTCAATATACAGCTTGAGTCTATTACATTATAATCATGTAAGTTTAGAATTGCTGTTTTTCTGATGAATTAGACTTTTATCAAGTAGTGATCCTTTTCTTGTGTAATAATGCTTCTTTTCGTAAAGTCTAGTGTATTACTCATCTCTCACTGAGTAACAACCCCGAAACTTACTGGCTTAAAACAACATACATTTGATATCTCACAATTTCTGTGGATCAGAATTGGGGCTTGGCTTCACTGGGCCT
>NW_007726280.1:896889-898447 GCF_000696425.1 Galeopterus variegatus | reverse complement strand
CATACATTTGATATCTCACAATTTCTGTGGATCAGAATTGGGGCTTGGCTTCACTGGGCCTATGTTCTACCATCTCTCACAAGGCTGATTGCGATTAAGATGTCAGTCCAGGGTCTATGGCTTCATCAGAAGGGGAAAGAGGAGCCTAGGAAAGATCCCCTTCCCAATGTATTCAGTGGTTGTTGGTAGCATTCAATTCTTCATGGGCAGCTGGACTCATTTAGGGCAGAGGGTCTCATTGAGTTACTCATTGGTGGTTGACCGGAGATTGGCCTCAGTTCCTTGCCATGTGGGCCTTGATGGTAGCTTGCTACCTCAAAGTGTGCAAGCTGAGGAAGCTGTAGAGAGGGTCTGATAGCAAGATGCAAGTTATAATCTTTTGTAATGAAACCATGGAGGTCACATCACCTAAACGTTGTTGTATTCTATTGATTAAAAGCAAATCACTCAAGGAGAAGAGATGGCACAAGATTGTGAATAGTAGGAGGCAGGGATCATCAAGGGTCATCTGCAAGGATGCCTACCACGTCCAGTTTGTCTGGTCATAACATAGCCACCCCTGTTTTCTTTTGGTTAATATTCTCCTGGTCTCTCTCTTTTCATACTTTTACTTTAAACTTTTTAGTTCTTTCTTATTATGTTTTAGGTATGTCTCTTCCAAAGAACGTAACTAGATTCTGCTTTGTTATCCAAACTGAAAATTTCTGTCTTTACTGGCAAGTTTAATCCATTTATGCTTATTGAGGTTATTGGTATATTGGGCTTGCTTTTACTATTTTATTTTTTATTTGATCCATATTTCTGTGCTTTACTTTTTTCTCCACTTTATGGACTTTTTTTAATATAGGAATTTTTTGTTCGTTGTTTTTCTTTTTTGTTCTTTTCCCTAACAATACGGAAATTCTAAATTATATTTCTATTTTTAACAATTATTTCAGATACCATTCAAATGTAGTGAAATCTGAGATGAATATTGTAACTCTCATTCTGAATAATGTAAGAGCCTTGTAATACTTAACTTGAGTCACTTTCCTACTGACTTATATGATGTTATTATCAAGTACTGTAGTTCTCTTTTTTTAATTCACAAACTAGATGGTGTTATTATTTTACTCAGAGAAGATTTGTTTATATTTACCTAATGTTTAGCATTTCTATTCTCACCATGTCTTACTTTTCAGATCTTCTATCAGGATAGTTTTCCTCTTCATTTTGATATAGTTTTTCTTCTTCCTATTTAAGAAATGTACATTTTTTAAGAGTTTCTTTTAAGTGAATATTGGTGACAAATTTTAATATAAGAATCTTTACTTTATCTACATTTTCAAAACACATTTTTGCTGCTTGCTTAAACCTAAGTTCACAGTTATTTTCATTTAGCGCCTTAAAGATATTCCTTCATTTTCAAGCATCCATCATTTTAGTCAAGAAATTGGGGCCGACCCCGTGGCGCACTCGGGAGAGTGAGGCGCTGGGAGCGCGGTAGCGCTCCCACCGTGGGTTCGGATCCTATATAGGGATGGCCAGTGCGCTCACTGGCTGAGCATGGTGCGGGCGA
>NW_007726280.1:894182-895193 GCF_000696425.1 Galeopterus variegatus | reverse complement strand
ACACTGAGGGTTGCGATCCCATTACCGGTCACGAAAAAAGACAAAAAGGAAAAAAAAATTTTTTTCTTTTCCACCATTTTCACTATTCTCTCTTTCTGAGACTCTGATTAAATATATGTTAGAACTCATTCTATTCACTTGTATTAGTCCATTCAGACTGCTATAACAAAATGCCATAAACTGGGTGGCTTATAAACAACAGAAATTTATTTCTCACAGTTCTGGAGGCTGGGAAGTCCAAGATCAAGGCACCGGCTGATTCAGTGTCTGGTGAAGTCCCACTTTCTGATTCATAGAATGGTTCCTTCTTGCTTTGTCCTCACATGGTGAAATGGACCAGGCAGTTCTCTGGGATCTCTTTTATAAGGGCACTAATGCCATCCATGAGGGATGTGCACTCATGAACTAATCACCTCCCAAAGTCTCCACCTCCTAATACTATCATATTAGTAATTAGGTTTCAACATATGAATTTTGGGGGACACATTCAGACCATAGCACCATCATATCTTTAAACTTCTAATTTTAAAAATCTTGTTCCCTGGATTATATCCTTATTCTCTGTGATAGCTGTTTCATATCTATCTTTCATATCATTAATTCTCCCTTCAGCCTTATCATATCTGCTATTTATTAAATCCAGTGAGTTTTTTAAAAATTTATTTTCAACAATTACATTTTTCATTTCTATTTTGTACCTCTTCTAATCTCCCTGGCTTTTTTAATAGTGTTTAGCCACTTGCTTTTTTTGTATTAAAAATGTTTTACATATTTTATATATCTTATCTGATAATTGTAATATCTAAAGTTCCTGACTGCTTTAGCCTAGATTGTCCAGAAATCAGAAGTTATATGTGGCTGTTTTTTAGGAAGTGCAATCCTAGGGAGCAGGAGTGAAAGCAAGGTGAGTCAGGTTGGGAAGAAGAAACAATCTCAACGAGGATGTGCTTTAGCTGGCTGCCACTAAATGCAACTGATGACTTCATAGCATAGGGCTATGCCATGAAGTGA
>NW_007726280.1:886047-893484 GCF_000696425.1 Galeopterus variegatus | reverse complement strand
TGGTCAAAGTTTTGCCTGTTGGGCATTGCCTCCTCCAAACTCCTGGTTTCCAGATGTGTGGACACTGAGTGGGTTCTCTCAATGTCTCCCACCTTAGCATCATCAGGGAAGCCCTGGTACAGGAGGAAGGATGCATCTAGTGCATGAGGTGAGATCCTTTCAGGCTGGACCTGCATAAAGCTAGCCAGAGCCCACACAGAGATGGTCACGATAGCAGTGATCAGAATGTGAAACAGATGAGATCATGTGTTTCAGAACTGATACATAAGAGATGGTCTGGTCCAGTGTCTAAATCTGGTATTCGTTGTTTCTTATGATTCTTATGATGATTTATTTCCTTGTATGCTTGATCATCTTTTAGTTGATTATGTTTACTCTTAGTTGATTAATTTTAAAGTTTGGGCATCCTGTGTGGACTAAATAAGGATGCTTTCTTCCAGAGACTAATTTTATTTGCTTCTGCCAGGAGCCAGAAGGTTGCTACCTACTTGGGAACTCTTTAAACTTCCTCCTGGATTTCTGGCTTAATGTGAGTGTTTAAGGGTAAACAACTCCACTGTTCAACTGGCCCATGGCATATTCACCAGAATATAGTGCTAATATTGGCATTTACTTCAGAAAAACCTTGCATTCCATGTTTGCTTAAAGGTCATACTCACCTTTTTGAATTTTTCTCTGTTTTTAGAGTGGGAGGGTGGATGCTTAGAGAGTTTCCTTACTATCTGAGAGTCCAGCAATGCACTCAAAATTGCGTTTTATACAGCATATAGTTAGCATATAGTGGGAGAGCACTTCTGAGTATCTAATTGCCACACTCTTAGAAGCAGAAGTTACTCTTTATATTCTTTTTCAAAAAAAGAAAGGATTAGAGTTATAGTGGCAACAGGGAACTACAGGAGACAGTGGAACATAGCTTTGATTCCCTTCTAGATATATATTTGAATGCTGTGTATGTGTTCTCATATCTGTCACTAGGAATATGCTGGACCATTTCCCCTGTTTCTCACCTACTGAACAGTTTCCTCTGCTTCCTTGGAAAGGCTGAGTTCAGATAGCTTTGATTCCCTTCTAGATATATATTTGAATGCTGTGTATGTGTTCTCATATCTGTCACTAGGAATATGCTGGACAATTTCCCCTGTTTCTCACCTACTGAACAGTTTCCTCTGCTTCCTTGGAAAGGCTGAGTTCAGGCTAGCCTTAGAAAGAAAAAGATCAAAACTAATCCATCTAAGGTTCCTGAGGCTATGGCCTACCATCTGCTAGGACATTAGCCATGCTTGATGCCCCTTCTCTGCAGGTATGGCTTTGGAGCAGGTGTGTTTTCAAGGCAATGCTGACCATAAGTGTGAGTGACACAGGCAGACGAGTGTGAGACATGAAAAATACAGGTTTTAACAGCATGGCCAGGTGTGTCAGGAGCACATCTGGCCACTAAACGGCAGGGGGCTAGCCTCCTCCTGCTAGAAATAGAGTGGAGTAGTAGGCACAGGCCATAGAGAGAGAGCAGATACCCTGTGGAGACAAAATGGGGAGGCTGTTAGACCCAGGAGCTAGAAATGGGACTTCCCTAATACTACGATCACTCAAAGAGGAAATTTAGGCGTGACAGCTTGGCTGAGTATAGAAGTGAAATATGAAGTTCTGGAAAAGAAGCAGGTTTTGTGCAAACAGTGCAAGAATGCAAAGAGAATCAGATTAGGCAGAATGTTGGAGCTGTAAAGTGGCTTAAGCATCATCTACTCTAGTGCTTCTAATGCAGAACTCCTACCCCTGGTGGCATGAGAAGCCTTTGTCTGTACAGGGGCATGCATTTAGATAATCCTTAATCACTAATAAGAAAGTTACTTTATTTTAAGATCTATTTCAACTCTGCTGTCCACCAAGGAAAACACTTTATTTTACTGTTACTGTGTTTTTAACACCACTCTGACATGCTGTTTTCACTTTTTAACAAAGAAAAAAGGATTTGGCAGGCAAAAATGCCTGGCTAAAATTTAATGATATTGTTTTGTTTTCACTGAATAATTTTTTTTGTTATTTTTTAGGTTTATGAAGTGATATAAGGTTTCCTTTTAAAGTAAATTTAATTAAGCAAAAAATGGTGAGTCAATTTAAGGAAAAAATGTTAAATAAAAAATAATATAAATAATAATCAGATACTTTGCATCTGTGGCTCAAATCCCCTTTCTGCCCCACCCGCAAAAGAATACTCTTAGAAGATTATTATGCCTATGGAAATATATAGATGAAATATCTGTGGCAATCTCTCAACCCTATTTGCTTCTTTGCTGGGGTCCTGGTACTCCTTAATAGAAGAAGGAGAAACTCTAATTCTGCCAAGGACTATTGCAACTTCAAAGCTGTGTTGGTATGAGACTGATACAGTTTGGATATGTTGTCCCTCCAAAGCCCATGTTGAAATCCAATCCCCAATGTGGGAATGTTGGGAGGTGTTTGGATCATGGGGACAAATCCCTCATGAATAGATTAATGCCTTTCCCGGGGGTGAGGGGTAGTGAGTGAGTTATTGCTCTGATAGTTCCCAACAGAGCTGGTTAAAAAGAGCCTGGTACCTCCCCCCACCCCTTTGCTTCCTTTAGCCATGTGGTCTGCTTGCACCCACCAGCTGCCCTACCACTTTCTGCCATGAGTAGCAGCAGCCTAAGGCCTATGCCAGATGCAGTTGCCCCCAAATCATGAACCAAATAAACCTCTTTTCTTTATAAATTACCCAGTTTTGGGTATTCTGTTATAGCAACACAAAAACAGACTAATACAGAGACTATCCCCAGAGACTATTCCGAAGGACTTACACCAACTTAGAGGCAACATGAAATCTAATCCACATTCAGGAGAACATTTTTCAGGAGAATGGTCTTCCAGACACACTTGGAGCAATTCAGTTATATAGTGATACTTTTCAGCCATTGCTGAATCAAGGTGGTCTTTTGATTCTTCACGACCCAGATATGTCAAAAATCTAGCCTCATACTATTGCCTGGGTTTTGTAGCCCTTGGATTACTATACCATCCCCAACTCTGTAGAACCTCCAATAAATGTTTCTTTGAGAAAAAAATAATATAAATAATAATTATATATGGCACAATCATGAAGGTGGTATGAGTATGACCAAGAATTAGGAAATAGGTACAATCCTCTGATTTTATGGCTCAGCCACAGGAGAAATAGAGAGGGGAAATTACCTTCTGAAGGTTGCACATCCCATTAGTATCAGAACAGGAAACACAATCCAAGTCTCTCAACACACAATCCATAGTTCTATCTACCATCCTAGGCTGTGTCTCTCAATTCTAAAAACAATGAACAAAACAGAGCATCTGTCCCTTCTGACAGAGGCAGAAGCAAAAGGAAAAAGCCATTGTCACCTTGAGCTAAGTGCCAACAAAACAGAATGGCAAGATATTAAATGTGTTTTGTTTTCTACTGCCATTTCACTTTTTCTTTTCCCTTTATCTTGCCTTTTTTAATAAAGGAAAATACCAATGATATTCTTCGCAGAAATAGAAAAAGCATCTAATATTCATATGGAGCAACAAAAAAACCCAAATGGTCAAAGCAATCCTGAGCAAAAAAAATAAACAAATAAAAATAAATAAATAAATAAAGCCAGACACATAACACTACCTGACTTCAAACTATACTACAAAGCTATAGTAACCCAAACAGCATGGCACTGGCATAAAAACAGACACTCAGATTAATGGAACAGAATAGAGAACCCAGAAATCAATCCATATACTTACAGCCAAATGAGCTTTGACAAAGTCACCCAAAACATACGTTGGGGAAAGGACAGCCTCTTCAAAAATGGTGCTGGAGAAACTGGATATCCATGTGTAGAAAAATGAAACTAGACTCATACCTCTTGCTATATACCAAAATCAACTCAAAAGACTTTAATATAAGACCTGAAAGTTTAAAACTCCTGAAAGAAAACACAGGGGAAACACTTCAGGATACAGGACTGGGCAAAGACTTTATGAATAAGACCTCAAAAGCACAGGCAACAAAAGAAAAAATAAACAAATAGGTTTATATCAAACTAAAAAGCTTCTGCACAGCAAAGGAAACAATCGACAGAGTGAAAAGACAACCTACAGAATGAAAAAAAAAAATTGCAAACTAAACATTCAAAAAGGGATTAATATCCAGAATGTATAAGGAACTCAAACAACTTAATAGTAAAGAAGCAAATACTCCAATTAAAAAATGGGCAAAGGAGCTGAATAGACATTTCTCATAAGAAGACATACAAATGGCCAAGAGGTACATGAAAAAATGCCCAACATCTGTAATCATCAGGGAAATGCAAATCAAAACCACATTGAGATATCTCACCCCACTTAGACTGCCTATTACTAAAAAAAAAAAAAAAAAAAAAAAAGAGAGAGAGAGAGAATAGCAAATGTTGGCAAGGATGCAGAGAAAGGAGAATGCTCCTATGCTGTTGGTGGGAATGTAAATTAGTGCAGCCGTTATGGAAATCAGTATGGCAGTTTCTCAAACATCTGCAGATAGAACTACCATATGATCAGCAATCCCACTACTGGGTATATACCCAAAGGAATGGAAATTATCATGTCAAAGGGATACTTGCACTCCCATGTTCATTGCAGCTCTATTTACAATAGCCAAGATATGGAATAAACTTAATGTCCATTGATGGACAATTGGATAAGGATAATATGGTATATATACACAATGGAATATCACTAAACCAAAAAAAAGAATGAAATTCTGCCATTTGCAGCAGCATGATGATCTTGGAGAAAATTATATTAAGTGAAATAAGCCAGGCACAGAAAGACAAATACTGCATGTCCTCATTCATAAGTGGGAGCTAAAAAATAAATAAACGAATAAAAAAGAAAGAAAGGAGGGAAGGAAGGACTAATAATCACAATAATACACTGAACTTTCAGGACAGCTCAGAACTGTGGTTACTTGAGGTGGGGAGAAGGAGGAGGAGGGGGTTTAAGAGAGAAATTGGTTAATGGACACAAAAAATGATTATGTTTTGTAATGAAGAATATACTAATTATCCTGATTTGATCATCACATGTGCGCAGATATTGGTATTCAACTCTCTATCCTACAAATATGTATCATCAATTATGTTCCGATAATAAAAAAAGAAAGGGATGTGACTGTCCTCGATTCCCAAATGCTAGTGCTCTTAGGAGAAAGGAGAGGACAATGGGAAGTCAAAGGCTTGGATGATTTGAGGAAAAAGATTCCTTCCCCTTCTTGCCCACCTCCAACTAGAAATGATTCTCCTGGTTTTGGGAGTGCTGAAAAATGGAGGGAAAGGTATGTGAATAAAGATGTGGTAACTCCTGGAAAAGAAGGTTCCAGACTGACTCCCAGGCAGCACCCCTGGTGAGCTCAGAATTCCAGATGGGTTGTGGGATCTGAGAGCAGAGGGATGAGGAGAGTATCAGAGAGACTCCTGAATGCCAGCATGGCACAGAAGTAAAGTAGGGACTCGCCTGTGGCAGAGACCGTGCAGGTGGGAAGGAGGGCGGCTGGACAGCGACGGCCGGGGAGAGATGACGGAGGACCAAATAAGAGGTGGAAGATCTCAAAAGAGAGTTGAATTACAGAAAACAAGTTACATTTTCACAGCTGATTTGATGGATTTAAACTTTTAAGAAGTAGGAATAAGGACATGTGTGTGCTCAGAGGAGAGAGCAAGTAATAGCTGAATCCATGAAATGGCCTTTGGGTCCAATGCTACAGGACAAATAGGATTCTGAAAGGCTGCAAGGCTGGGAAAAAAAATAGACATGTAATCAACCAGGGTTTTTGGTAAAGCAAAGGAATGAGTTTCCTAAGAGAGGTTCAAAGAAAATGCAGTGGGAGCTCAAAGAAAAAAGTGATTGATTCTCACTTAGAGGTGAGGGCACTTTGCCAGGGAATGGTCATGTCACCCAGACTTGGACAGGTGAGTAGAGAAAATTCTCTGGTCTCAGCTCAGCCTCTGAGGAGGCAGTGCCCAACTGTTCAGGTTGTACAATGAACCTGATATCATGGTTTGATGTGCCTTGTCTTCTGCCCTATTCCCTGATCTATGTAGAGAAAAGATTGTTTTTGAATATTGGTCTGGGCATAGATTACAAAGTCTTAATGCATAAGGACTTCTAAGTTCTACAAGCCATGGCATAAATCTGTGGTCTGCCTGAGCCTCAGTTTCCTCATCCAGAGAATGGGAATAATAGACAAACCTTATATGATTTTGGGGGGGAAACATTAGCTAATAGTAGACCTAAAGCCTGGGAAATAATGACTGGTATAGAGCAAAGTCCCAGTAGCAATTGTATTTTCTTCCTTTTTCTCCCTGTGCAGAGAGGTTGTTTTTCTCATCTCTGCCCTTCACTGTGCCTAAATTTATGCCTTGTATTTAGAAGGGGCAATGAAGAATTTCTTGCTTTGACTTCTTCTAATTTAAAGAATACATATAATTGAAAAACAGGCAAAGAAAATCAGCAACTGTTAGATGAACAGATCAGAGAAAGTTTTCCATTAAGCAGTGCAGTTTTTCTTTCTTTGGCTGTCAGTCAGCACAAAGGTAGTCCAAGGAATCAAGGTACTGAAAAGTGAATTTCTGGCCAGACTGATCACAGCAGCCCTGACATCATACAGCCGCTGCTTTCCATAATCGATGCCAGAGCTTAGTTTATTCACCTTATGAGTCCCTTGTGAAATTCCAAGCCCTGTACCTGGATGGTAACATTTCCCCTAATTGATGCATGTTTGCTCTGGGAATTACATCCTGTTTGATTAATTTTGGGTTTGATTTCCCTCCTCCTGGTGCTATGATTTTCATGGACTGAGTTGTTCTTTTGATGCTTTGCATGTGGTGGAGGGAGATGGATCTATGGGCATTGAGCTGGGTCCTAATGCTAGCCTCCAGATTTGGGGGAAACTTCTGTGTAGGGAAAGACTGCCGTGGTATATCTTGGCATGACATTTTCAGTTAGTGTTACGAAGGGCAGGAGAGTAATATTAACCACCAGACAGTGGGTTAGACAATTTATGTACATCGTTACATAGTCATGATGGGTTCTATCTGTAAGATGAGGAAACTGAGGCTCAGAGAAATAAAAATCACAGATCAAGTAAAGAGTGGAGCTTTTGCTCAAATCTCATGTTCTTTCTGCTCCACCACACTTTATAAAAAAGTTAAACTACAATAATTTTGTAAAAATTGTGGACTCATTTTTTTTTAACAAAAATTAATTGTAATTCTCCCATTGCCACTGCTAGCTCCCTGATGTGTCTTCTTGTTTCAATTTTCATGTTTTTGGGTTCAGTTGTAATCATACAGTTTGAAGCATTATCCTACAAGTCCTTAAGTAAATCTATTCTTAGAAATAGCTCCTCAAGGGGCCGGCCCGGTGGTGCACTGGATA
>NW_007726280.1:882615-885767 GCF_000696425.1 Galeopterus variegatus | reverse complement strand
GGAGCAACACCGAGGGTTGCGGTCCCGTTGCCGGTCCCCGGTCCGGTGTGGGGGCAACACTGAGGGTTGCGATCCGTTGCCGGACACGGAAAAAAGACAAAAGACAAAAAAAAAAAAAAAAAGAAAAAAAAGAAATAGCTTCTCAAGAGTTCTCAGAATGAAAAGTTCTGCCTCCAAGGAGCCCCTGTAGGGGCTACAAGGGAGACCTTCTACCTCCCAGGTGCCAGCAGACCCTGTGGAGTTATTTGCTTAATAATGACTACAGGATACAGGATAATCCCCTCACAGTGAAATAACCCTGTCATGGGTCTTACCGTCAAGGATTCCCAAAATGTAACACCTTTTTGGGCCTCTTCCCTAGATTTCTTGAGAAGCTTATCCAATGTTGTTATTTTACATCCTACATTTGGGTCTCAGCAAGACTGTTCAGTTCTTTTTAGTAAGTCCCCCTCTTTTTCTGGGTGTACCAGAAGGCCCTGCAACACTGGGCAAATGATTTAAACTCATGTAGCCTCAGTTTCCCCAGGTATAATCAAAGGGGATAATAACACCTATCTTAGAAGACTGAAGAGGAATCAGTAAGAATGTGGGTATCATGCCTGCGACAATGTCCAAATGTGTTACTGTGAGAAGACTAAATGCTCACTTCTGGTTTCTTAAGAACTCAGGGAACCCCAGGGTATAAAATTCCCTGTGGAATTCAGGGGATATGGAGATGTTTCTCCAAAACAGCTGTTTTTGTTTTGAATATGAGAGGAAAGAGGTATAGAGCAGAGCCTCAGGACATGGGTGGGGGATCACACTCTCCAAATGCAGCACTGAGGTTACCTCGTGAAGATCAAAGTGAGCCACTCAGAGCTGGAAGCCAGGGTAAGGTAGACAGATGATCTTTTAACTTCCTGCTTCTGCTCAAGGTCCCTTGAAACTGGCTGCAGGGGATTCAACTATGACTGCACAGTAGAGGGCTGTGTTATGACTGAGCAGCTGGTCTTGAGAAGCTGTGCAAGGAGGTGACAGGGACTGTACAATATGACACTATTCCAGAGAATCCCCAGACCTGGCTCTGGTAGGGAAGGAAGCATCAGGCATTTATCCAGCAGGTCCTTGGCCTTGTCTGACTTTGTCATTTACTGCTCAATGATACTTTAGAGAGATCCAGTTTGGTGCTTTGGGGATCCCAGCTCCCCACTGTCCCAGTTCTCATACCTACTGTGGTACTCATGGGGCTGTCGGGCTTCCCTGGCCACAGTCAGACTGCTCATACAGTGAAAAAACTAGACTCATCCAAGTTAGGCAAGAGCTTAGGAAAGGGAGAAACAACTGTGATTGAGATTCTTTGGAGCATTTATGCTTATGCTTTGGTCAGGCATAAGTGGCCCTGAGCTTGAAGATAATTCTCCTAGGTACCTAAACCTGCAGCTTAGCAGAGGCCACTTGAAAGGGTGTGTAGGAGCACTGTAACTTCACCCTGAGTAAGCACTGGAGGTTAAGGGGGGAGGGGGGCACAGAGGAGGAAGGGCCACTAACCCTGCCCACAGGGAGCTCACACTGCAACTGGAGAAGCTAATAATAAGATGACCACATATTCCAGTTCGCCCAGGACAGTCCCAAATTATGCCTCTCGTCCCTGTGTACTTATTAATAGTGAGCTCTTTCACTCTAAAAACCTTCTTGATTCAGAAAATAAATGAATGGTCACCTTGCCAATAATAGTAAGATAGTACTGACAAATGAGCATTCTGCAGGAACATAAGAACACAGAATACTCTAAGCGTTTGGGACAAAGAAGCCATATTTCTTGTAAGGGAACCTCAGGTCTCCTGGGAGAGGACTTGCAGCATCTTATGAGTGAGATAACCCAGTGGTCAGGGCACTGTGGCATTAATTGATCTTGTCTGATACAACTCAAGCAGCTGATGCCCAGTACTGCTGTTGATAGACCCTTGTGATGAAGGATTGGACCCCTTAGACATCTGGCTTCCTGTGTGCTGGTAACTGTCCAATTCCACTGGCAAATATAGGAGATTGGCATGAGATCTGCTCAGAGCTCATGTGATTTGGACCATTTATTTGTCTCGGACATTGAGGACAGTCAAGACTTCCATTTAGACAGAGGAGAAAGCAAAGTAAGCATTGTTTCACTTAATGCAAATCGAATGTACCCAGGGGGAAAGTAAATATAGTCTATGGAACTAGAAAGGTCATGCCATGTTCTCTGTGAAGGAGAGGGGAGAGGGGAAGCAATAAGTCACATCTCTGCAAGACAGGTCTGAGGAAGCAGAGAGGAATAATGGAAGAACCAAGCCTGTTGTTGCTTTCTTAATGCCCTTTTATTTCATCAATTGTCCTATCAATCAATCAAAAAACCAATCCATCAGTAAGCACATACTGAGGACCTACTGTGGGTCAGCTTCTAGGTTGAATAGAAAGACACCCAAATCATAGTTCCTCTCATCAATAAGTTCATTCTCCAGCTGGGAAGATGAATAGATTGTGCCAGCCCTGTCTTCCCTAGCCACTATTAACTACCAACTCAATCATTCTCAGTCCCTGGCCCTATCCCACTGGGCAGGCAGTATGGAAAAGGAAATAGTTGTACAGACAACAGCCTGAGATCTAGTGTGCTTGGGGCTTACTCCAGACCATCATTTGCCCTTTAATTGGAAGTGACTTGCAACCCCTGCTCAGAGCACAGCTTAGCCTTAGCTTCCATTTCATCTTGACAGTTTCTGCAAAGGCAGTGTGACTTAAAGGACAGTGTGTGGGCTTTGGAGTCTAGTGGTCCTCGTTTGAATCCTGTCTCTGCCACTTTCTATCTGTGTTGATCCAGTCACATAATGCTTCTCTCAGAAATGGAAATGACAATATGCCACTTGAAAGATGTTGTGAAGTAATTAGCTAAGAAGCCTAATATAGGGAAGAGATTCAACTAATGTTGTTATTATAATAATAATAATTAGTAGTAGTAGTAGTAGCAGTAATAATAGTAGTTGATGCCAGAGTAATTGTAGTTGTTTTTCTCATAAGGAATAGACTCCTGCTATAGTGAATGAGGTCTGTCACCAGGTCCATGGTTTTCCTGGCTTCTTCGCATTGTAGCCAGATATGCCTTGGCCATGATTTAATGTCTTCTTCCAAATGGACCAATCAGA
>NW_007726280.1:872897-882180 GCF_000696425.1 Galeopterus variegatus | reverse complement strand
CATTGTAGCCAGATATGCCTTGGCCATGATTTAATGTCTTCTTCCAAATGGACCAATCAGAGCATCGACACTACTCCTACTTAGTGGTCCACACTGGTTTAATCAACCCTGAATTCACTGTACATTCTTGGACATTTTGTTCAGGCCTCCTGGATAATCCAACAGTGGCCCAGCCTCACAGTTGACATGGTTCTCCTAAAACGGTCCCACCTGATTCTAGATTCTGCTCTGACCTCTCTTTTCCTGTAGCCAAACCTTCCCCTTTTTATGACAGAGCCTATCTGGTTAAGGAAACTGGACCAACTACCCTGACATTGTGGCACAGAAGGCTGGGTGATGGCTGCTTTTGGAATAAAGCTGGACAGGAACAGAATTTTTAAGGACTGGGAGTTGCTAAATGGAGGTTTGGGATAGTAATTCAAGGTAGGTGTGAGCAGTGGTCTGGAAAGAGAGCAGCATATTTGGCCACAGTGTGGTCAGAGTGGAGGGAATC
The DNA here is from genome assembly GCF_000696425.1 of Galeopterus variegatus. Lineage (NCBI taxonomy): Eukaryota > Metazoa > Chordata > Mammalia > Dermoptera > Cynocephalidae > Galeopterus > Galeopterus variegatus. The sequence goes on along the minus strand of NW_007726280.1, from coordinate 881,687 downwards.
AGAAACTAGAAGATCAAACAAAGGTGTTTGAATTTACTCCTAGACAAAGGAAAGAGTTTGTAAATCCATGGAAGTTTCCAACACATGGATGGAATTTTCCAACACATGGATGCCCTGAAACAATTTACCTTGGAATAGCCTGTCTCTGTAGCTCACCCTGAGCCAGTTAGCTGGCTAGAGCCCTTGCTTCATGTCCCCTTGTCCTGCCTGACATGGATGGAATTTTCCAACACATGGATGCCCTGAAACAATTTACCTTGGAATAGCCTGTCCCTGTAGCTCACCCTGAGCCAGTTAGCTGGCTAGAGCCCTTGCTTCATGTCCCCTTGTCCTGCCTACTGGTTATTTCCCTAGGTCCCATCATGCCTGATCAGTCAAGATGCTCTCTTCCTGTCTGCCACCTTCACTCACCTTCTCTTGAATTTCTTCACTTTCTTTTAAAAACCCATCATCTTGCAGGAATAATCTTTATACACAGGCAAATTTCATTTCTATGATCTTCTCCATTGTGAACTGTGATATTGTGAAATATATGTTTGGTCCTTGTTTCCTGACATATGTTCCTAAGACCCTTGTAGTAGGGCACTAGGAAAATCATGTGTTCTAATATTTGGTTTTTGACCCCCAGCTCCTGACGTAGAGTTCCTAAGACCTTTGTAATTCCTGAGTTATAAAGTCCAACTCAGAGCTCCTAAATCCTTTGGCTTTCCTAGGTGAAAGGAGCATATTTTGTTATAATGAGACAGCTCATGGTGGGCCCCTGGATAGCCTCAAGATGGGGACTGGTTACCGGGGAACCAACCACCTGATTAGAGAGCTGGAACTTTTAGCCCCACCCACTACTACCTCCAAGGAGAGGTATACTACCTGGTAGGTATACACTACCTCTCAGAGAGAGTTGATAACAAACGGTCGGTGATGTACTCAATTATGCCTATGTAATGAAGCTTCCATAAAAAACAAAAAAAAAAAAAAAGGGAAAAAAAAGGAGTGGGTTCAGCGAGCCTCCAGATAGGAAAACACCTGGAGGTTCCTGGAGGGTGGTGCCTCCCAGAGGGCCCAGAAGCTCTGCCTCCCTTCCCCATACCTCACCCTATGCATCTCTTCCATCTGGCTGCTCATCTGTATCCTTTGTAACATCCTTTATAATAAATGGGTAAACATAAGAAAAGTGTTTTCCTGAGTGTTATAAGCCACACTTGCAAATTAATAGAATCCAAGGACGGGGCTGTGGGATCGTCCGATTTATAGCTAGTCAGTCAGACATATAGGTGGCAACCTACTACTTGCAACTGGATTCTGAATTGGGGAGCAGTCTTGTGGGCTGAGCTCTTACCCTGTGGGATCTGACACAGTCTCCAGGTAGGTAGTATCAAAATTGAACTGAATTAGAGGACACCCAGCTTGTGTCCACTGTAGAATTTCTTGGTTGGTCTGTGGAAAAATACTTCACACGTCTGGTATCAGAAGTGTTGAGTTGCAGGAGAAAGTAAGGAAAACACTTTTCCCCCCGTCTTTGAGATGCACTTTTATGGGTAGATTTTCCTCACTTTTCCTACGAATGACAGAAGTTAGATACCGTTGAAGAAAATTCCATATTATCTTTACTTTCCTGTAGAGAAATGCAATTGACTGCCATATCAAATTTAACTTCTGCAACTTTTCTTGATTAACTTTTCAGATTTATATCATGGCCACATCATGTTCTCAGTGATTGAAGAAAACTCATTTTAATTATTTTAGAGAAGATTTCATTCAACTTTACAAATATGCTGCATTTTTCAACACGTCAGGAATTAGAGGACTGGACAGGCTTCAAAATTTGATTGGAATTATTTTGGCCCCACTAAGGATTTGTGAACAAGTCCTAGATCCTGATCCATCATTCTAACTCCAGACTACAGATAGAAGTTTGAATGGCGCCTCTCAAGTAACCATAAATTCCAAATCCCAAATCGGGACACAAAGTCTAAAATACATCGGATCAAAACCTGGTCTCCTAGGCTCAGGTGTGATTTCCTAGTACACAACACACATCACAGTGCATTGCTGGAAGAAATAAGCATGTCCTGTGCACTTCCACCAGGAGAGGATTCTTGGAAGCTCATTCCTGGTTTCCTCCAAACTTTGCTCTATGTGCCTTTTCCCTTTGCAGATTTTACTGTGTATCTTTTTGCTGAAATAAATCTTAGCCATGACTGTACATGTTCAGTACAGACACAATTTTTTTTCAAATATTTTCAATCCATGGTTGGTTGAATCCCCGCTTGGTTGAATCCACCAATGCAGAACCCACAGATGCAGAGGGCTGATTGTATATGTAAAGTGCTTCGCACAGTGCCTGGCACATAATAAGTGCTCAATAAATGTTAGTCCCTGCCCCCTCAAAAAAAAAAATCTTAGCCATGAATACAAAAAGAAAAGAATATGTAAATAGATAAAATACATTATTTCACCTGTTTTATTAGTTATTGTTAAAAATCAAATTACATTTAATTATACACTTTATGATATTTCTTTATCAAAAAGAATTAATTTCTATATGAAATTGAAGCCCTCCTGAAAAATCTTCCTTAGGTTCGCACCTGGGTGACGCATGTGTCTCTGAACACTTATTATTCTCTCCCTTACCATGCAGTGGAGTCCTTCAAACGTTTCCCATGGTCCCTTCTACTCTCATGCTTTACTCTTTGTCTAAGCAATATTGTGCACACATGGGGCTTTGATTACCTTTTGTTTACTTATATCAGGCTCATTTATCTTTTTTTTTATTTTTCACAATTGACCTGCATCCTGACACTTTGCTGCTGGGGGGAACATTTTGTAATTCTTGATAAGATGCAACTTTCTGTTTCTGTAGCAGAAGCTGGATGGGAGCAGTACAGGGGGCTGCACTGTGCAACTCCAGGGGAAGCTTTCCCATCATAATATCTGAATAGCTGTGCACTGCATAATTCTAGAAAGCACCAGTTACACTGTAGTCTCTGATTAGCTGACTTCTGTAAAACTCCAAGACATGCTATTTATGAAGAACAAGAAGGTGCACTCTGAATTTGAGAAATTCTGTGGCCCTGGGCAGATACTCCATCCCACTACTTTCTGACAGATGGAACATGGACATGTGACTTAAACTTGGCCAAACATATGCTCTCACCTTGTAGAGGGTTAGAAATCTTGATTCTCATTTGATTTTTAGAATAGGGTTTTTAGGTAATGCGTGTATGGGGCAAAAGCCCTCGATTTAGGGGACAAAAGTCCACAGATAGCGGTGGCAAAACCCCATCTAATCAATTCTAATCACTGTTTAGGGATGGCATTATGTACTTTGACTATTTAACATTGCTGATTGTTGTTAAAAGATGTTGAAAGAATTGCTGTAGGGAAAGATGCGAAAAAATGTTTGCTAAGGGCAAGCTGTTTGTTAGTGGAAACTTTAGAGACAATTATCATAAGAATGTAACTTTGGCTTAAGTCATTTGGGAAGAAGTCATATTTGGGGTTAGTTAATGATCACAGTCTGATCAGTTTAGTTTTTCTCTAAATTGAGTGTATAACTCAATATTCTGTTGCTGATAACAGAATACCTAAACCTTGTTAATTTAAGTGATGTTACTAGTTTCTATTGTTAAAGCTATACTTAGTTATAGATAACTTTTGTCACATTGCCCATGTCTTTGTGTCCTTTTGAAATGATTGAATCAACTGATTTTTCTTGTGAAACTTCTTTGTCTTTACAATAAAAAGCAAAAGCTAACTTTGAATTGGGCTGTACCCAGTTTTCTCCTTCTAACAGAGGAGTTGCTGAGGTCCCTTCGGGCTTCTCATTGCATTCATGTTGCTTTGGGTCTTCATCTTTTTTTGCATCTCCATTACACAGAGAGAAGTGTAATATCACCTAATACTTTGAATCTCAACAAAGGGATGCAAAGATGTAAGATTGTGGAGAAGGCATTGCATGGTGACTGCACCCAGTGTCCAGTAGCAGCAACAGAGTTCAATGACAGTGTTGTCTAGCAGTGGTGGTAACAGTAGCAGCTGTGCCTGTCGTGGTATCTTGACGAGACTGATGCTGAAGGACCTTCGCTGTGGTTTCTGCTGCCTACCTCCTCTATTGCCTGCCTGTCGAGCAAGACCAGCTCTACAGCCTTTCTATTGATTCTGTCATCTGTCTGATATGCTTCCAGTGAATTGCTTTTCTGTTTAAATCAGACAGAATTGGTTTGCAATTCAGAGGCTTGTTACAGAAATTGGTGACAGAGAGAGGAATGTGTGGATGTACTGGCTTACTATTGCTGCACAAGTCCCTAGAAACTTAGCGTATTCCAACAACACATATTTATCTCAAAGTTTCTGTAGGTCAAAAGTCCAAGCATGGCTTAGCTGGATTATCTGCTTCAGGATCTCATGAGGCTACAATCTAGGTGTTGGCCAGGGATGAGGTCCTACCAGAGGCTCAACTGGAGAAAAATCTGCGTCCGAACTCAAATTCAGGTTGTTGACAGAATTTATTTCTTTTCAGCTATAGAACTCTTGAAAGATTGCTTCTTTAAGACCAGCAAGAGAGAGAGAGTGAGAGAGAGAGATTTCTCTGAGTTTTGTGTGTGTGTGTGTATATGTGTACAGTATGTACTCATATAGTGTATTGTACCATAATCATGGGAATGAAAGCTTGTCACCTTTGCCATATAAGGTAACCTTATCATGAGAGTAGCATCTCATCACCTTTGCTATAGTCTATTGATCAGAAGTAAGTCCCAGCTCCTGTCAACACTTAAGCTTGCACAAAGATGTGAACACCAAGTATCATTCGGGTGTCACCTTAGGATCTGTCTGTCATGGTAGGAAAGATGCTATTGACTATCTGGTCTGGTGGAGACAGATGGCATTAAAAACTCTTGTTAGTATTTAAGGATGAAAAATCTGGAGGCTCACCTCACTTAGGGGCAAAGCATTTATCTCCTGTAGTTGTTTGCATGATGTGGCCACGCACAGCACGGCTTTGAAGACCATCTTACCACTGCCACACAACAGTACAAATGGAAATTTAAGATATTGGAGTGGAATGGCTACTTCTGGATAAAAAAGCACTGGATTGCTTAATGAAAGAGAATGACATGCCAGATTCTAAAATTTTGCTCAGATTTTTAAAAAATTCAGTCATACAATGCTCCTAGGTTTATAGGACTGCATTTAAAAGAAAGAAAGAACGAAAGAGAGAGAGACAGAGAGAGAGAGAAAGAGAGAGAGAAAGAAAAGAAAGAAAGAAAGAAAGAAAGAAAGAAAGAAAGAAAGAAAGAAAGAAAGAAAGAAAGAAAGAAAGAAAATATATATTTATCTTGAAAAGTCACAAGGAAGATAACTGAATTCAAGGTGTTCTTGTGGGCTATGGAGTTCTATCAACTGAATATAAATCACTTCTTGTTTCACAGTAAAGGCACTACTCAGGAAAGACTGAGGCTCCGAGAGTCTGAGGGGAAATATGTGGGAGGACTGAGTGGCCATTTGCCTCTGGCCTCCCCTGACCCATCAGGCATCCTTTTTTCCTTGTCTGATGAAGCTATTTCACCTCTACTTGTAGATCTTGAAGAGGAATCAAATTGTCTCTTGTACTACCACCTTTTGTTGTAGGCATGCATCTAGAGTTAGATCCTAGCATAGCTCCTGGGTCCAATTACAAATCAAACATGTGAGATTTACCCCACAGAGAAATTGAAGTCCAAGGTATCTTCTCATAGCCAACCTGGAGTCCCATTTTCTCACTTCCTGTGACCTATATTAAGATTTTATAACATAACAATGCCTGGTGCAGGTGAGTGTGAGTGAGCAGGCTTTCCCATATATAGGGAAAGGGAGTTTAAATTTGCATAAACTTTCTGGATAATTTGGTAAAATGCATCAAACAACTTTAAAATGTTTCTACTCTTTGAATTAGTAATTTCATTTCTAAAAATAAATCCTAAGGATATAATAAAGTAGATATGTAGAGATTTAGCTACAATAATGTTCATCATACTATCAAAATAGCAGAAAATTGGATAAGCCTAAATTTTCAAAGATTAAAGAATAAATTAAAAAGATTGGCTGAATAAATTTTGGTATATCTATGCAATGGAAATTCTATACAGCTGTTAAAACATTATATTGTGGATGAATATTTATTGGTAGGGAAAGATGATCATTATATTTTTAAGGTAATTCAACAGGTTATACTATAATATGCCCAGTATGACTTCTTATATTTGTGTGTGTGTGTGTGTGTGTGTGCTTATGTGTGTGTGAGACAGAAGGAAGCTTGAACATATTCACACCAAAATGTTCACAGTGATTATCTTCAAGAAAGGTGTTATGAGTGATTTATATTTTCTCCGTATCTTCCTTCTGTTTATATCTAATCTATTCAGGGAATTTGTATCACTTTTGTGTAAGGAAAAAAATAATTGCAGCTACTCCAAAGTCTCATTCTTACAGAGAAATGATCAACCTGTTCTTCTTCTGGTATTGGACAGGTGGGAAGAGAGCCCTCGTGATGCCTATTTCATTTGAGCTGCTTATTTTACAAACAAGGAACTGGAAGTTCACAGGGAACGCCCATAGAAAGTCAGAACATATGGAAGAAGTGAATTCCAGAACTCCTGTGATCTTCTCTCAGAGATTTCTCCTGAAATAACAAAGGCCCAACAGAGATAATTTTGGCTTCTTGCTGTCAGGCATGCTTTTAGAACTTAGGTGACAGGGGAGATGCCTCAGGAACTATGGGGGTGGGCAGGGGTCTGGGTAGAGCCACATCCACGTTGATTCTCTAACCTGAGCTACATCAAAAGCAGTTTTATTTTCAGTGTTTTATTGCTTTCGTTTGGTTGTTTTAATTGTGAGAAGGCACAGTGTTCTTTCCCTTCCATTAGTTAATATGAACCCCAACCTCTATGAGTCAGAGTACTTTAGCTGGAAGTACTAGTTAATCTAACTCAAAATGGCTTATAAAATGGGAATTTATTTGCTTTTGTAATTATGAATTCAAACGTGGGCAAAGCTTCAGGCATGGTTCAATCAGGTATTCCATTTGGTTTCTCTAATATATTCTAAGCCTTTTCCTTCTTCATTTACTGGTTTCTCTCTCAGCCTTTATGATCATTTTCTTAGTTATGTACAGAGAGAAACAGTACATTCTCCCCAGGCCCCTTTTCTGCAAAACCATCGACTGAAATCCCGGTATTTGCTCTGATTAGAACATCCCAGTGCCAATCACTGCAGTCACTGGAACGTTATGCATCGCTTGGTTTAGGCAGCACTGTGGAAAAGGATGGATTGGGGTACTTTAATTATCTTAGACCAGTAGACTATGGACACAGGACAAATTTATCTTGCTGACTGATTTTATAAATAAAGTTTTATTGGAACACAGACAGAGCCTTTTCTTTATTGCCTATTCTTTTATCACCTATAACCACTTTCAAAATACAATGGGAGTTGAGTACAGTAGGTCTCCCCTTATCCTTGGTGGATACCTTTCAAGACCCCCAATCGATGCCTGAAACCTCAGATAGTCGTGGACCCTATACTCTATATACTATGTTCCTATACATGCATACCTATGAAAAAGTTTAATTTAAAATTAGGCACAGTAAGAGATTAACGATAACAACAAGTAATAAAATAGAACAATCATAACAATGTACTGTTATAAAAGTTATGGGAATGTGGTCTTTCATTCTTTCAAAGTATCTCATTGTATTGTACTTACCCTTTACTGGAACATTATGCATCGTTTGGTTTAGGCAGCACTGTGGAAAAGGATGGATTGGGGTACTTTAATTATCTTAGACCAGTAGACTATGGACACAGGACAAATTTATCTTGCTGACTGATTTTATAAATAAAGTTTTATTGGAACACAGACAGAGCCTTTTCTTTATTGCCTATTCTTTTATCACCTATAACCACTTTCAAAATACAATGGGAGTTGAGTACAGTAGGTCTCCCTTTATCCTTGGTGGATACCTTTCAAGACCCCCAGTCGATGCCTGAAACCTCAGATAGTTGTGGACCCTATACTCTATATACTATGTTCCTATACATGCATACCTATGAAAAAGTTTAATTTAAAATTAGGCACAGTAAGAGATTAACGATAACAACAAGTAATAAAATAGATCATAACAATGTACTGTTATAAAAGTTATGGGAATGTGGTCTTTCATTCTTTCAAAGTATCTCATTGTATTGTACTTACCCTTATTCCTCTTGTGTTGATGTGAGATGATAAAATGCCTAAGTGATGAGATGAAGGTAAGGTGAGNTTCCTCTTGTGTTGATGTGAGATGATAAAATGCCTAAGTGATGAGATGAAGGTAAGGTGAGTGACACAGGCATGTGACATAGCGTAAGGCTACTATTGACCTTCGGATGATCCTGGATTATCAAGCCAGGATGATATTGGCGGTTGGGTGTCAGAAGCAGACAATATCAAGGACTGACAGCATGAATATCCTGGACAAAGAGATAATTCACATCCAGGGAGGAATGGAGAGGTCAGTGCAAGATTTCATCACGCTACTCAGAATGGCATGCAATTTAAAACTTATGCATTGTTGATTTCCGGAATTTTCCATTTAATATTTTCAGACTCTGTTGACCATAGGTAACTGTGGGAAGCAAAACTCTGGACTGGGGGGACTACCATGATTGCAGCCCTCTGACTCACAAAACCTAAAATATTTACTACCTGGCCCCTTTGCGGAAAAGTTTGCTGATCTTTGGACCAGGCCCCACTCCTGGAACTGGGGTATAGTT
>NW_007726280.1:868560-871495 GCF_000696425.1 Galeopterus variegatus | reverse complement strand
TCTAGTTTCTTCCCATTTTTCAGTCCCTCAAAGAATATGAAAAATTAGACTCTTAAATTAGACCATTCCATCTTTTTCTCTTGGGTTCTGACACTGTCTTCACACTAAGGTTCAAGAGTCTTCAGGTGAGTAGGTTAACCTCCTCGAACTAGAAATAGACTGTGCCCTTGGAGACCTTACTTTATGGACAACTAAATGAGAGAGAAACTGTTGAGCAGAGGTAGGCTTAGGGCATCTAAACAACAGGTCCCCAAGGTGCATCCTTGTCCACACCCCAATATTCCCATCTTCTAGCAGTAGAGAGACACCCAGCCTGGTGGACCCTTGGTAGGATTCCAACATTCAACACACAGGCAGATGGCTTAGGCAATTCAGCAATGGCTTCTCCTTGTCCTTAGACCAGTGGGTTACACAAAACCTTAGGAAAATGAAGCTCAGAGAATATAAATCTTGCTCCATGCCCACAATGCATTAGTGATAGAGGAGGAAATCAGGATCACATAACAGTTAAAAGCATGAGTGTTGAGGTCAGATCCACATGTGAGTCCCAATTCTGCCATTCTCTAGCTATGTACACTGGCAAGATTCTGCAATTCTTTGGGTTTTAGTTCCCATATCTTTAAAATGGGGATAACAACAATATCGACCACATGGGTTATTGGGAAGATCTAGTGAGGTAAGCACATAGAGCCCTTCACATGGTGCCAGGCTCATAGTAAGTGGTTACTCAGTGCCAGCTGCAATCAGAGCCCACGTGTCCTCACCTGCTTCCTGGGCACTGTCTGTGGCTGAGGTCATCCACACATCTCATTCTCCTCTCTTGACTCACCATGGGGTGCAGCCTTGTACCACCCCTCAGTGTCTCCTTGAATTTTCTGGCTTTGCCTCTCAGCTCAGTCTGGGATTCTGATGACACCAATTGCCCAGCGTGGCTTCCATTAACTGTAAGCGTTTACCTTTCCTCCTCCTTCCGAAAGACCCTGTCCCCCAGGAAATGAATGTCAAAACACCAGACCTGTTGCAAAGGGCTTTTTTCCCCTCCACTTAAGAGTCCTCAGAGGTCAAAAGAAAATAGATTTAAATGTTTCCCAGTCAACTGCAGCCATCACAGGGCTCTACAATAGGCCCACGGTGGGAGCTTTTTACACCTTCCCCAGCCACTAGCTGCAAATTGATCTAATATTGACTTCCCTGGGGTGTGCCTCGAGTCATTGTAGTCAAGAATTGCAGAGTGCATCTTCCATTAGTTGTGATTAGTGGTTAAAGCTACTTTTTTCTTTTTTCTTAGAAGGTGAAGGAAAAAGGAGTTTCTCCTAAGAGAAGAGAATTGAGTAGAACATTCGGTCTGCATCTTTTTTTTCTAGGTTTGCAAGTTGTGTTTGATGAAGTCAGCTTTCAGTAAAGCCCGTAACCGAATGGACAAATATCTAAAAATAAGTTCAAAGAAGGATAGAGAGAGGAAAAGGCTTTGGTCATAAATCATTCATAGGATTCTTCACATGAGCAGAATAGAAACAAGGCTGGCAGTTTCTCAGAATCATCGGCTGCCACAACTGTGGTGAGAGCTCCTGGACTCTGGTGTTACAGATGGGTAGACTGAGACTTGAAGAGGAAAGGCTGCCCGGGCCATGCGGGTCTCCAACTCCCAGGCTGGAATCTTGGCTTGTCCTGTACTGCAGTGGCTCCGCCACTCTGGAGGCTGTCAACCTCTCACATGCTGCTTATATTTTCTGAAACTGTTTCCCTCTCCGTAAATAGAACTAGAACATTGATCTCCCTTACTTATCGGGCAGATTGTTTAAACATGAATGGAAATGTGCCTGGATGAATCTGATACCAATATTTCATAGGTTGATAGCAGATGTGTGTTGAATCTAGATAAAGTGGTGGTAGTGAGGGGGGATTACCTGATATTTTGGATTACTTGTGGTACCTCTCCCCTCCATGAAATGCATCTTCATTTTCCTAATTGGATTTTGAGCACTCACAGGTGCTCAAAACACTTGTTGATTGTTTGAGCCTATAGGATTATTGTCCCTTTTTCGTCCAGTGTTCATGGCTTGTACACATCCTGAGTGGTCATATACAACATGTACGGCTAAATCAGAGGAGGTGAAAGACACCTTTTGACACTTGGATTTCTTACAGTACCAGTTTCCTTACTGCAACCCTGTAAGGTAGAGAGGGAAGATATTTTCACCTATATTTTTCAGGAATGAAATTTGAGACTTAGAAATTTTATTAACTTGTCTATGATCACACAGTAGTTGAATGGAAAAGCCAAGGGCTAAAACTTGAGTTTCTTGAGTACCTGTCAAGAGTTATTTCTACCACAAGTAAATCAGGAAATAGCAGCCTGTGTGAAACCATCCCTGGCTAGTGATCTGTAGCTCTACTCTGAATGTAATTGCTAATGCACAAATCAAGTGAAATATTAACTATCAAAATGCAATGTATTTGTAAACAGGAAGGTTAATTTGGTTAATGGAAACTAACATAGCGATGGCATTTTATAGTTTCTAAAATGCTTTCATATGGATTATTGCACTTGATCTTAGAAACAGGCCTGAGGATAAGCTTTCTGTTATTCACATTTACCATTGCAAAAAACAAGACTTAGAATGGTAAAATGACTTGTCCAAGAGTACATGGACAAAAAACGTTTGAAGCTATGTTTGAGCCTCTTCTGTCAATTCTTTCATCTTTCCATTTAACTGAACTGCATCCAGCAATACACATGTAAGATATTTTTAGTAATAATCATCAGTGAAATTATTTATTTAATAAATATGTATTCAGTTCCTACCATGTGCCAAACTCTGTGCTGGGTGAAGTATGATTAAATCATTAATTAAGTAAGCTAATACACTAAACATGTAAATTGTGTTAACTACATAAAAAATACATTACTGGGTATAAATAAAAACTAATTCTT
>NW_007726280.1:856230-868366 GCF_000696425.1 Galeopterus variegatus | reverse complement strand
TTATTGCACTTGATCTTAGAAACAGGCCTGAGGATAAGCTTTCTGTTATTCACATTTACCATTGCAAAAAACAAGACTTAGAATGGTAAAATGACTTGTCCAAGAGTACATGGACAAAAAACGTTTGAAGCTATGTTTGAGCCTCTTCTGTCAATTCTTTCATCTTTCCATTTAACTGAACTGCATCCAGCAATACACATGTAAGATATTTTTAGTAATAATCATCAGTGAAATTATTTATTTAATAAATATGTATTCAGTTCCTACCATGTGCCAAACTCTGTGCTGGGTGAAGTATGATTAAATCATTAATTAAGTAAGCTAATACACTAAACATGTAAATTGTGTTAACTACATAAAAAATACATTACTGGGTATAAATAAAAACTAATTCTTTCCTTCCATTTCCTGGGTCTTATTTTTCTGTATGTTTTGACAGCATCTGTTGACTCCTTAATGGATTCCTTCCTGCACGTGCCTGAAGCTGCTGATGTTCAGTGCAGAAAGGACATCCACTCTGAAACCATGCAGGTCTCCATCCTCCACCTCTGTTCTAACCCTCCCTCTTCCCTGAGATTTCCCCTGGGGATCATTCAGCTGCACAGTTGCTGTCCAGTCCTTTTGCATTGATTGCTTTGATTTTACTGTCTCCTCTGGATGCTGACTCCTGCTTGCCCCTGGTGATTCTATATACTAGTTACCTGGCTCTGTGACCTAATTGCCCAGGCTCTCCAAACCTTAGTTTTCCTCATCTCTGCACTGGGAACAATATATAGTACCTACCTCATAGGGTTCTAAGGAGGATAAAATGTAAAGTGCTTAGAGTAAATAATGAATGCTAGCCATTTCTATTTCTATTATAACCTTCACGTAAGGGATGTTTCTCCTCCATTCCTTCCTGAGTGCTCAGACCAGGCTGGGTACAGCTCATACCCCTGCTTATCTGAACAGCAATCTGCACAGCATCCATGAACACCATCAGTAGCTGCACTTTCCAGAATGGGGGCCCATATGTTGGGGAATTGCTCACACATTGGTTAGATTTCATCCTCTTAATTCTTGTTTTCAAAGCCCTCCAGAACCCACCTGGGTGCTGATACTCATAGCCCTTGGAAGAGGTCTCACCTTCCCCTTCCCCACTGGAGAGGTTTCCCAGGGATTTGCTCAGGGCTTTGGCTCCTGGATGTCTTGGGTACAGCCAGCCCCTTATAAATGTACAGGATATTCCCCACCCCTGTAAGACAACTGTGGGTACAAGGGGCAGGGTGGTGGGGTGTGGACAGCTTTGCTTCCTTACGTGGATTGTGTTTTGTTATACACCCGAGTTTATAAGGAAATGCAATTGAAGCTGCCATTATGTTTAAAAAAATCAAGACACTCAGTTATAAAACATAGAACATATAATTAACTTTATTGAGCAGAACAAAGCATTTTATAAAAACTCACTCAGACTGAATTAATATAAGGATACTTAGCATAATGTGTATAGTTTAAATTACCGCCTACTAATCATCAAGCAGTTGAGTGGTAAAGTTGTTAGACTTTCAATTTGCAAACAAGTAGAAGAAAGAAAGGCCTATTTTTACTTTCCAATGATTAGATAGAGCACACATTTGTCCAACCGTAGTGTATGTAAGTTCCCTTCAGAGAGACAGGGTCCTGCTCTAAGTCTTGACATTGTAAGTGGTGACATTGCTCTGCATGCCTCATTTCACATCTGGCTTTCTGTCTCTGCAGCCACTATCTCCCCATTCCTAAGATCCTCTGAACCCCACTAGGAGCAAAGCTCCCCTTCCCATTCCCATTCTGATACCAGTCCTGATCCCAAATGAGAGATATTTAAATAGCTGTAATTTAATGACTCAGGCTAACTGCTTAGATTCAGCTTCAAGTTACATTTTCCGTGGGCTTACATGTCTCTTTATACTGCCAGTCCATTCTCCCAAATTTATACATATTTCTGGTTCCAAGTGAACCACCATAAGACTCTACCTTCTTGATCTTTACTTCCACCATCTTCACATGAAAGTTTCCAGATTAAGGCTGGCTGGTTGTTCTTTGATTAGAACATGGTGTTATAACACCAAAGTCAAGGGTTTAGATCCCGGCTGCCAAAAAAAAAAAAAAAAAAAAAAGACAGTTTCCAGATTCAGGAAAGACACAACAAGGGATAATATTTACATTTATCCCTCAGAAGGGCCTGTCCTATTGGAGAGAAAGTAGAAATAATGTAGAGGCAAGTGGGCAGTCTCAGCATAGGCTCTGACATCTAAGTGGACTTGAATAAGCGTACTGGAATGAGCGAATCCTTAAAAACCTTGGTTATAAATGACAGAAAATACTCACAGTGGCTTAAGAAACACAAGGGAATTTATTCATCATAGAACTGGAAAGCCCAAAGGTAGATCTTGCTCAGCTTCAGCTGGGTCCATATGGCATCACTGGGATGTGGCTTCTCCTCATCTCCTCTCTCTGTGTCTGCTGTGATGGCTCTATTCCTAGGTAAGCTTGTCTGTCATGGACGACTGAAACTGCTCCTCACCTTATGTCGTCTCGTCATAGGTATCTCATTGAGTCTGACTGGTTCTCATGCACTTGTGAACCATGGCCAGGCATTTACAGTGCACTGATTAGCTTAGGCCAATCAGGGTTACCTCAGGGCCTCAGTGTTCTTAACTATAAAATAGGCATCATTCTCTTATTCAGGGAACTACTGATTCTGCAGAACCCCTTTAGTCACTGCCAGTGGGAGAGGGATGTGGCCTGGCATTTAGGAAGAGAGTGGCCAAGGATCCCTCTCATTTACTATTGCTTCAATCAGATCAGACTTTATTTCTCCTGTTTTTAACATTGAACTTTTAAGCAAATGTATCAGTTAGCTTCTGCTGCACAACAAAATGTGCCAAAGAATAGTGGCTTGAAACAACTGTTTATTTAGTTCATGATTGTGTCAATCAGCAATTTTGGCTGAGCTCAGCTTCAGCTTTTCTTGGCTGGGCTCACTCGTGAGACTAAAGGCAGCTGGTTGGTCAGTTTATGACAGCCTTGACTGGGATGGCTGAGATGATTGGACCTCCTGCAACATGGCCTATGATCTCGTAGAAGATTAGCCTGGGCTTGTTCACATGGTGACCTTAGGGTTCCAAAGGGCAGAAAAATAAGACAAACTGCAATGAACATTTGCTTTCCAAGCCTCTGCTTGCATCATATTTGCTAACATTCTATTGGTCAAAGCAAGTAACAGGGCCAAACTGAGATTTAAGTGGTGAAGACACAGACTCTATCTCTTGATTGGAAAAACTGCAAAGTCAATACGAAAAGCATGCATACAGGGACTGGGGGATTTTGGGCCACTTTTGTTATCTACCAAGATAAACTTGACCATTTGAAGAAAGAGTGCCATATTTTAAAAAGTTTTAGAACTCTGACCAGAGATAGCTAAGAACCTTCCTGAAATGACTCTCTAAATTTGATTACTCTTATAACTCTGGACCTTAATACTTGCCCAGTATTCCCAAACCCTCCCCTTTGCCTTTCCTGGAATATCTGTCACAGTTTGGGGACCCAAAAAATGAGGGCCAGTTAGTCTGGGCCAGGTCTGTGACCTGATTTAGTGTGAGACTCCAATTCACGCATACAGTAGGAAACTTGTTAATTTATAACTTGTCCCACTTTAAAAGTCCCAGTCTTAATTTGAGCCAGATTTTATATTTTTTTCAAACTGAGGTCTTTGATGTATAGGCAAGAGCTTCACATCTTAAATAAATAACAGGTCAAATTCATATTTAGAGACACGAACCAGGATCAGCACAGTTTCATTACTAAGACCTACTTTATGCTAGTTTCTAAATTAGAAACCCTCCCAAGGAGCCTGTGGGTTCCTCCTCTTCATGACTTACAAAGGCTCTCCATGAGTCCTCAATGTGTCTCTTAGCCTGTAATCAGTGGTTTGGCCATACTGAACTGTCTCTGAATACCCTATGCTCCTTCTTGTCTCTACACCTTTATTTATGCTTTTTCCTCTGCCAGGAAAGCCTTCCAAAAGATCTGCTGGGTCCCCTTCATCTGGATATTTCATACATGTTCTTGAGGCCCTAGCTTCTATGTTCCCTTCTCCAGTAAGTCTGATTGCCTTAACATTCTACCAAGCCATAGTTAAAGCTCTTTTCCCTGTGTAATCCTGACACCCTGTACCTACCCAGTCAAAGTAATTGTAAACTGCCCAAGTACTGTACTCTAACAGCCTCTTTTCTGAACTCTATCACCCTCTGGTTTGTGAGTTTGGGAGACAGGTACTCATTCACAGCTATTGTGGTAGAGCTTGGCATAACTGCAGGCAGTCTACATATATTTCTGATTGAATGAAGTGTTAGTAGTAGTAGTATATTATTCCTAATTTAGAGGTGAGAAAACTGAAGCACAGAGCAATTAACTTAGCTAAAGACAGAGAGTGTTATCAGTTAGGATGTTCTGCCTGCAAGTTTCAGAAGCCCAAAGGAGAAATGATTTTAAAAATATGGATGGTTCATTTTCTCATATAACATGAAATCACCCTAAATCGTGGCTCCACAGAACTGGGTAACTCAGCAGTTAACAATTTTATCTAGGATCCGGTTCCTTCCATCTTTTTGTTCTACCTTCCTGTTGGCTAGACCCATCCTCAAACTGATGCATCTCATGATAACCAAAGTTGCAGGCTTTACGTTCTTCCAGAACCCTATCCAGCAAAAGAGGAGAAGAGATATGTCTCTTTTTATCAACAAGGAAGCCTTTTCAGAAGCCACCCAGTTAGAGTTCTATTCATACACCCTGGGCCTTACTGGATCACAGGCTCACCTGTAAATCAGTGAGTGAAAAAAAGAATGAGATTACATCTTAAGATTTACCTGGGAGCCTGGGATGAGCCACCAAAGAGAAGGGTAGGCATTTAAGTAAAATAACGGACTGTAGCAAAAGGTAGGGGATGGAAGTGATGAGGATGGACTTCTGGATAAACAGCTCTCAAGATCTGCTAAAATTTGCAAGCCAGAATCTGAGACAGACAATCTATCTGCAGAATCAACATTTCTATAAATTTTAGATTTAACATTTCAAATTCTCTAAAAATCATGCTAGGCTTTTTATTGCGAGTGCATTGAGTCAATTTGGGAAGAACTAACATTTTAACAATATTGAATGGCATTTACTTTACATTTATTTAGGTCTTTAATTTCTTTCAGCGATGTTTTGTGGATTTCTGTGTATAGATTCTACACATACTCAAGCATATTGTGAAATTTAACTCCAGTTGTGGGGTTTGATGCTATTATAAATAACATTATTGTTTCTTTTAATTTTCAGTTTTAATTACTTGTGGCTAGATTATAGAAATGCCATTGATTTTTATACTTAAGCCAATATCCTGTGACCTTACTAAGGTGACTTATTATTTCAAATAATTTTTTGAAGATTTGTTGGGATTTTCTACATGATCATGTCAATTAGTTTTACTTCTTTTTCAATCTACATAACTTTTACTTCTTTTTCTTGCCCATTCCAGTGGCCAGGGACTTCAGTACAATGTTGATTAGAAGTGATGAAAGCTGACACCATTTCTTAGCAGGAAAGTATTCAGGTTTTCATGATTAAATATGATATTAGCTGTAGGTATTATATAGATACCCTTTCTCTTTTTTTTTTTTTGCCTTTTGCTTTTTTTTTTTTTTTTTTGCTAAAACAGCACTCATATCAACGTGTGTGGGTACTATGGTGATAGCTGCTATATAAATACAAGAAGAGAGAACAAGAGAGGAGGGGGAGGTAATTAACTCAATTGTATAAAGCTTTCTTTAAGAAGCAGGAAAAAAGATTCTCCATAATTTCATTCCTATCTCCAAAGAGGCAGAAAAGGTGTTACAAGAGACATCCTCACAATCAGACCCAGTGGACTAGTGTGCAATGCCTACTCCAAGAGAGATTTCACTCAATTTTTCCACCTGAATGTGCAAAGCAATCCACTTTCTCTACCGCTTTTCCCCCTTTATGTAAATAACCTCTGTGTAAATGGGGGAACCAGTCTGTATGTGGGATCCGAACCCTCGGGCGGGAGAGCCGCTGTGCTTCCCAAGTGGCGCACTATCCAGTGCACCACCGGGCCGGCCCCTAGATACCCTTTCTCAATTTGAGGGAGTTCTATTTCTAGTTTACTCAGAGTTTTTACCATAATTAAATATGAAATTTTGTCAAATGCTTTTATGTATCTATTAAGATGACCTTACAATTTCTTTATTTTGAGTCTATTGATATAGGAAATTACATTGTTTGGTTTTTTGAATGCTGAAACAACCTTGCATTCCTGAGGTAAACACTACTTAGTCATTATGTATTATTCCTTTTATGGGATTTGATTTGCTAATACTCCTTGAAGAATTTTTGTTTCTTCATTCATGAGAGTTATTCTTCTGCAGTTTTCTTTTCGTACAGTGTCACTATCATGAATTGCTGTTAGAGTAGTGCTGCTTCATAAAATAAGTTGGGAACCGTTCTCTCCTTTTCCACTTTCAGGAACACTTTGTGTAGAATTGCTATAATTGGCATAATTTCTTCCTTAAAAATTTGCTGAAATTTGGCAGACAAGCTATCTGAGCCCAGAGGGGTTTTTTTTTTTTGGGGGGGGGGGTGTAGGAAGAATTTAACTACACTTAATAATTCTTTAATGATTATAGAGCTATTCAAGTTATCTATTTCTTCTTGACTGAGTTTTGGTAATTTGCATCTTTCAAGGTATGTGACCATTTGATCTAAATTACATAAATTTGATTATTGTTTTTTCATAACATATCATTATTATCTTTGTAATATTTGGAAATCTGCAGTTGTGTCTCCTCCTTCCTAACATTGGTCATTTCTCTCACATTTTTTTTTTTCCTGATTAGCTTGCCAAGAGTTTTATCAATTCAATGATTTTTTTCATAGAATCAGCCTTTGGTTTTTTGACTTTCTCCATAAATTTTCTCTTTTAATATTGATGATTTTTACTATTATCTTTATTATATCCTTTCTTTTGCATACTCTGGGTTTTGTTCTTCTTTTACTAACTTGTTGAGATTGAAACTTGGATTATGGATTTGAGAACTTTCTTGATTTCTAATATAAATATTTGATGCTATTCATTTCCCATTGACCAAGGGGTTGGCAAACATTTTCTATAAAGAGCCAGATAGTAAATATTTTAGGCTTTGAAGTAAATGGTCCCTGTCATATAGTTGTTGTCATCATTGTCTCCTGCCCCCTTCTTGCCTTCTTTTATGTTTTTTTTTTAAACTATTTAAAAATGTAAAAACCATTCTTAACTTGAGGGCCATATCACCACAGTTTGTTGACCTGAGCTCTAAGCATTGCTTTCACTACAAACACAAACTTTAGTATATTATGTTTTTATTTTCATTCAATTCAAAATATTTTTAGTTACTCTTGAGATTTTCTTTTTGACCTATATGTTATTTAGGAATAAGTTGTTTAATTTCCAAATATTTGGGAATTATGCAGTTATCTTTCTGCTATTTAATTTTATTTTTGTTATACAGCGTACTTAATATGATTCTAATTTTTTTTTATATTTGGTAAGTTTGTTTTGTGGCCCAGAATATGGTCTGTCATGATGAACGTTTACTTGCACTTAAAAGTATTTTGCTGTTGTTGGGTGGAGTGTCCTATTTATAAAGGTCAATTAGATCAGGTTGGTTGATGGAATTGTTCAGATTTCCCATATTCTTACAGATTTTATGCCTTCTAGTTCTATCTTTTGCTGAGTGAGGGCTGTTAAAGTCCCCAACTATAATTGTAGATTTGGATTTGTCTTCTTATTTTTCTAGTTTCATTAGTATTTCCTTCATATATTTTGAAACTTAGTTGTTTTAAAATAACCACTTAATGATGGATACTGATTTAGGATTTTCATGTCTTCTTGATGAACTGATTCATTTGTAATTCTTTAGTATCCCTTTTTATCCCTCGTAATATTCCTCTTTGAAGTCTACTTTTTCCAATATTAATATAACCACTCCAGTTTTCTGTTGATTAGTCTTTGCATGGTATAGCTGTCCCATACTTTTATTTTTACTCTATGTGTGGCTCTATATTTAAAGTAGATATCATAGAGTTGTTTCTTGATTTTTTTATCCAATATTACAATTTCTGCTTTTTAATTGGAGTATTGATCACTAATATTTACTGTAATTATTAATAGTGTTGGGTTTAAATCAACATCTTGCTGCTTGCTTCCTATTTGTCCAATTTGTTGTTTGATTCTTCTTTTATCCTTTTCTTGCCTTCTTTGGGATCACTTGATTTTTTTCATGATTCCCTTTATCTCCACTATTTATTTCTTGGCTATACCTTTTTGTGGTTGCTTTAGGATTTACAATATACAGCTTTAACTTATGACAATCTATCTTAAAATACTATTATATCATTTCATATATACTGTAAGAAACAAAACATTTTACTTATATTTTCCTGTTGTACTTTGTGCTATTGGCATACATTTCAATTATGCGTGTGTATAAACCTTACAATACACTTTTATTATTATCACTTAAAAAATCCATTATCTTTTAAGGATGTTAAAAAAGAAAAGACTTTTATATTTACTTAATATTTATTATTTCTTAATTCCATTGTGGAAATCTGAATTTTCATCAGGTATTATTTTTCTTCTGCCTTAAGACTATCACTAACATTTCTTGTAGAAATGCTGGCAATAAGTTATCTAAGGTTTTTTGTTTATTTGTTTAAAATGCTTTCATTTTTGAAGGAAACCATCCTGACAGGATTTTTGTTGTTGCTGTTTGTTTATATTTTTCTTTTAGCATCTCAAAGATGCCCTCTGGTCTGTGTATATCCTGACAAGAAATCAGTTGTCACTGTTATCTTTGTTCCTTCTTCTTCTGGCTACTTTAAAAAAATTTTTTTTAATTTATTTTTTTTATTGTACATGTTTATAAGGTACAGTTTGTTATTTCAATACATGCATATCTTGTATAATGGTCTAATCAGAATAGTTAGCATATCTATCACCTACAGTTTTGTCATTTTCTTGAGGCTATAACATTCAAGATCCTCTTTGCTAGCTATCTTGAGATATGCAATAGAGTATTATTAGCTATTGTCACCCTAGAGCACCAGAACTTATTCTTCCTAACTGTAACTTTCTAACTTTGTGCCAGTCTATCGACCTTTCCCAGCCCCCTTTCCCCCTCCTTTTCTCTGCCTCTGGAAACCACTCTTTCATTCTATTTCTCTCTCTTTTTAATTTATTTTTCTCAATTGACCCATAATAATTGGATAAATTTCTGGAGTACCATATGATATTTGGGTATATTCATATTGTGTGCAATGATCCTATCAGGGTGCTTAATATATCCATCACCTCAAATTTTTGTTGTTTCTTTGCATTAGGAGTATTCAACACCATTTCAGCTAGCTATTTAAAGATACACAGTACTTTATTAACTGTAGTATGCCTATATTACTATAGCATACTAGATCCCATTCTTCCTATTTCTCTACTATTTTCTATCCAATGACAACTCTCTCCCTATCCCCTCTCCCTCTTCCCCAACCAATCCCTAGTAACCACTATTGTACTCTCTACTTCTATGAGATCAAGTTGTTCAGCTTCTGCTTATGAGATAGAACATGCAGTTTTTCTCTGTGTCTGGCTTATTTCACTTAATTTTCTCCAAGCTCATCCATTTTTGTTGAAAATGGCAGAATTTCATTCTTTAATAACCAAGTAGTATTCCATTGCATATATATACACCACATTTTCCTTATTCAATCATCTGTTGAAGGACATTTAAGTTGGTTCCAACTCTTTACTGTTGTGAATAGAGCACAATAAACATGGGAGTGGAGGTATCCCCTTGACATGATGATTTCCATTCCTTTGGATATGTACCCAGTGGTAGGATTGCTGGATCATATGATAGCTCTTTTTGTAGTTGTTTTGGAAATCTCCATACTGTTTTCCATAATGGCTGTACTAATTTACATTCCTACAAATAACATATAAGAGTTCCCTTTTCTCCACATCTTCACCAGCATTTGTTATTTTCTGTCTTTTTCATAATATCCATTCTAACGAGGGTAAGATGGTCACTGGCTACTTTTAAGATATTCTCTTCATCACAGGTTTGTAGCAATTTGATTATCATATGCTTCAGCTATCTTTTTGTTTCTTCTGTTTGAATTCATTGAGCATCTTGCATGTATGGATATATAGTTTTCATAAAATTTGAACATTTAATGAAATTTGATGAATTTGCACTAAATATGGAAATTACAGCTGTTACTTTTTAAAATATTTTTTCCTGACCTTCCTTTTTGTCTCTCCTTCAGGAACTCCAATTACATGCATATTAGGCCACTTGATGTTTTCCCCATAGTTTACTGAAGCTCTGCTTGATTCTTTTTATTTTTTTAAAAATTTTTTTATTGGTGTTGTTGTGAGAATACTTAAAATCCACTCTCATAGTGATTTTCAAGCATGCGATACACAGTAACTGTAGCCACCATGATATACAATAAGATTTCTTAAGGTTATTCCTCCTAACTGAAATTTTGTGTCCTTTGGTCAACATTTTCCCAATATTCCCACCCTCAGTCTCTGGTAATCACAATTTTACAATGAGTTTGACTTTTTTTGATTCCACATATGAGTGAGATCATGTATTATTTGTCTTTCTGTGTGTGGTTTATTTATTTCACATAATGTCCCCCAGGTTCATCCATGCTGTTACAAATGACAGGATGTCTTTCTTTTTTTAAAAGATGAATAGATTTTCATTGTGTATGTAAGGAGTACTTCAAACGTTTATGGAAAAATTTGTGTTATCTTTCAGTTCTATTTTTCCATGAACTTTTTGAAGTACCTCATATATATCACATTTTCTTTATCCATTCATCTGTTGATGGACACTTAGGTTGATTCTATATCTTGGCTATTGTGAATAACACTACAAATGGAAGTGCAGATGTGTCTTCAACATATTGTTTTTATATCCTTTGGGTATGTAGTCATCTTTCAGTGTCTCCTGGGGCATTGGCTCAAGGACCTCTGTAGATACTAAAATCCACAGATGCTCAAGTCCTTTATACAAAATGAAGTAGTATTTCCATATAACCTACATACATCCTCCTGAATACTTTAAATCATCTCTGGATTATTTATAATACCTAATAGAATATAAATGCTATGTAAATAGTTTTTATACTGTATTACTTGTGCTATTTTTTATTGTCTTATCATTATTTTTTTATTTTATATTTTTAAATATTCTCCAGCCACAGTTGGTTGAATCCATGGATGCAGAACCTGCAGATACAGAGGGCTGACTGTGTACCCAGTAGTGGGATTGCTGAATCATGCGGTAGTTCTATTTTTAGTTTTCTGAGGAACTCCATACTATTTTCTGTAATTGCTATACTAATTTACATTCCCATCAACAGTATTCCAGGATTCCCTTTTCTTCACATCCTCACAAACACTTGTCATCTTTTGTATTTTTGGTAATAGCCATTCTAACAGGTATGAGGTGATATCACCTGGTGGATTTCATTTGCGGTTTTCTGATGATTAGTGATGTTGAACATTTTTTAAAATATATATCTGTCAACCATTTGTATGTCTTCTTTTGAGAAATGTCACTTCAGGCCCTTTGCCCATTTTTTATTTGGGCTATTTTTTTCTTACTATTGAGTTGAGTTCTTTGTATATTCTGGATATTAACTCCTTATTAGACATATGGTTTGTAAATATTTTCTTCCATCCCATGGGTTGTCTCTTCACTCTGTTGATTATTTTCTTTGCTATGCAGAATCTTTTTAGTTTACAACACCATTTGTCTATTTTTGCCTTTGTTGCTATGCTTTTGGGGTCATATCCAAAAAATTATTACCCAGACCAATGTCATGGAGCTTTTCTCCTATGTTTTCTTTTAATAGATTTACAGTTTCAGGTTTTATGTTTAAGTTTTTAATCTCTTTTGAGTTGATATTTGTACTTGCGTAAGATGAGGATTTATTTTCATTCTTATGCATGTTAAATCCTGTTTTCCTAGCACCATTTAATAATGAGACTGTCCTTTCCCTATTG
>NW_007726280.1:849877-855272 GCF_000696425.1 Galeopterus variegatus | reverse complement strand
TATCTGAGCCCAGAGGGTTTTTTTTTGGGGGGGGGGGTGTAGGAAGAATTTAACTACACTTAATAATTCTTTAATGATTATAGAGCTATTCAAGTTATCTATTTCTTCTTGACTGAGTTTTGGTAATTTGCATCTTTCAAGGTATGTGACCATTTGATCTAAATTACATAAATTTGATTATTGTTTTTTCATAACATATCATTATTATCTTTGTAATATTTGGAAATCTGCAGTTGTGTCTCCTCCTTCCTAACATTGGTCATTTCTCTCACATTTTTTTTTTTCCTGATTAGCTTGCCAAGAGTTTTATCAATTCAATGATTTTTTTCATAGAATCAGCCTTTGGTTTTTTGACTTTCTCCATAAATTTTCTCTTTTAATATTGATGATTTTTACTATTATCTTTATTATATCCTTTCTTTTGCATACTCTGGGTTTTGTTCTTCTTTTACTAACTTGTTGAGATTGAAACTTGGATTATGGATTTGAGAACTTTCTTGATTTCTAATATAAATATTTGATGCTATTCATTTCCCATTGACCAAGGGGTTGGCAAACATTTTCTATAAAGAGCCAGATAGTAAATATTTTAGGCTTTGAAGTAAATGGTCCCTGTCATATAGTTGTTGTCATCATTGTCTCCTGCCCCCTTCTTGCCTTCTTTTATGTTTTTTTTTTAAACTATTTAAAAATGTAAAAACCATTCTTAACTTGAGGGCCATATCACCACAGTTTGTTGACCTGAGCTCTAAGCATTGCTTTCACTACAAACACAAACTTTAGTATATTATGTTTTTATTTTCATTCAATTCAAAATATTTTTAGTTACTCTTGAGATTTTCTTTTTGACCTATATGTTATTTAGGAATAAGTTGTTTAATTTCCAAATATTTGGGAATTATGCAGTTATCTTTCTGCTATTTAATTTTATTTTTGTTATACAGCGTACTTAATATGATTCTAATTTTTTTTTATATTTGGTAAGTTTGTTTTGTGGCCCAGAATATGGTCTGTCATGATGAACGTTTACTTGCACTTAAAAGTATTTTGCTGTTGTTGGGTGGAGTGTCCTATTTATAAAGGTCAATTAGATCAGGTTGGTTGATGGAATTGTTCAGATTTCCCATATTCTTACAGATTTTATGCCTTCTAGTTCTATCTTTTGCTGAGTGAGGGCTGTTAAAGTCCCCAACTATAATTGTAGATTTGGATTTGTCTTCTTATTTTTCTAGTTTCATTAGTATTTCCTTCATATATTTTGAAACTTAGTTGTTTTAAAATAACCACTTAATGATGGATACTGATTTAGGATTTTCATGTCTTCTTGATGAACTGATTCATTTGTAATTCTTTAGTATCCCTTTTTATCCCTCGTAATATTCCTCTTTGAAGTCTACTTTTTCCAATATTAATATAACCACTCCAGTTTTCTGTTGATTAGTCTTTGCATGGTATAGCTGTCCCATACTTTTATTTTTACTCTATGTGTGGCTCTATATTTAAAGTAGATATCATAGAGTTGTTTCTTGATTTTTTTATCCAATATTACAATTTCTGCTTTTTAATTGGAGTATTGATCACTAATATTTACTGTAATTATTAATAGTGTTGGGTTTAAATCAACATCTTGCTGCTTGCTTCCTATTTGTCCAATTTGTTGTTTGATTCTTCTTTTATCCTTTTCTTGCCTTCTTTGGGATCACTTGATTTTTTTCATGATTCCCTTTATCTCCACTATTTATTTCTTGGCTATACCTTTTTGTGGTTGCTTTAGGATTTACAATATACAGCTTTAACTTATGACAATCTATCTTAAAATACTATTATATCATTTCATATATACTGTAAGAAACAAAACATTTTACTTATATTTTCCTGTTGTACTTTGTGCTATTGGCATACATTTCAATTATGCGTGTGTATAAACCTTACAATACACTTTTATTATTATCACTTAAAAAATCCATTATCTTTTAAGGATGTTAAAAAAGAAAAGACTTTTATATTTACTTAATATTTATTATTTCTTAATTCCATTGTGGAAATCTGAATTTTCATCAGGTATTATTTTTCTTCTGCCTTAAGACTATCACTAACATTTCTTGTAGAAATGCTGGCAATAAGTTATCTAAGGTTTTTTGTTTATTTGTTTAAAATGCTTTCATTTTTGAAGGAAACCATCCTGACAGGATTTTTGTTGTTGCTGTTTGTTTATATTTTTCTTTTAGCATCTCAAAGATGCCCTCTGGTCTGTGTATATCCTGACAAGAAATCAGTTGTCACTGTTATCTTTGTTCCTTCTTCTTCTGGCTACTTTAAAAAAATTTTTTTTAATTTATTTTTTTTATTGTACATGTTTATAAGGTACAGTTTGTTATTTCAATACATGCATATCTTGTATAATGGTCTAATCAGAATAGTTAGCATATCTATCACCTACAGTTTTGTCATTTTCTTGAGGCTATAACATTCAAGATCCTCTTTGCTAGCTATCTTGAGATATGCAATAGAGTATTATTAGCTATTGTCACCCTAGAGCACCAGAACTTATTCTTCCTAACTGTAACTTTCTAACTTTGTGCCAGTCTATCGACCTTTCCCAGCCCCCTTTCCCCCTCCTTTTCTCTGCCTCTGGAAACCACTCTTTCATTCTATTTCTCTCTCTTTTTAATTTATTTTTCTCAATTGACCCATAATAATTGGATAAATTTCTGGAGTACCATATGATATTTGGGTATATTCATATTGTGTGCAATGATCCTATCAGGGTGCTTAA
Source organism: Galeopterus variegatus (assembly GCF_000696425.1). Taxonomy (NCBI): domain Eukaryota; kingdom Metazoa; phylum Chordata; class Mammalia; order Dermoptera; family Cynocephalidae; genus Galeopterus; species Galeopterus variegatus. The sequence continues at coordinate 852,496 of NW_007726280.1, read as the reverse complement.
TATATCCATCACCTCAAATTTTTGTTGTTTCTTTGCATTAGGAGTATTCAACACCATTTCAGCTAGCTATTTAAAGATACACAGTACTTTATTAACTGTAGTATGCCTATATTACTATAGCATACTAGATCCCATTCTTCCTATTTCTCTACTATTTTCTATCCAATGACAACTCTCTCCCTATCCCCTCTCCCTCTTCCCCAACCAATCCCTAGTAACCACTATTGTACTCTCTACTTCTATGAGATCAAGTTGTTCAGCTTCTGCTTATGAGATAGAACATGCAGTTTTTCTCTGTGTCTGGCTTATTTCACTTAATTTTCTCCAAGCTCATCCATTTTTGTTGAAAATGGCAGAATTTCATTCTTTAATAACCAAGTAGTATTCCATTGCATATATATACACCACATTTTCCTTATTCAATCATCTGTTGAAGGACATTTAAGTTGGTTCCAACTCTTTACTGTTGTGAATAGAGCACAATAAACATGGGAGTGGAGGTATCCCCTTGACATGATGATTTCCATTCCTTTGGATATGTACCCAGTGGTAGGATTGCTGGATCATATGATAGCTCTTTTTGTAGTTGTTTTGGAAATCTCCATACTGTTTTCCATAATGGCTGTACTAATTTACATTCCTACAAATAACATATAAGAGTTCCCTTTTCTCCACATCTTCACCAGCATTTGTTATTTTCTGTCTTTTTCATAATATCCATTCTAACGAGGGTAAGATGGTCACTGGCTACTTTTAAGATATTCTCTTCATCACAGGTTTGTAGCAATTTGATTATCATATGCTTCAGCTATCTTTTTGTTTCTTCTGTTTGAATTCATTGAGCATCTTGCATGTATGGATATATAGTTTTCATAAAATTTGAACATTTAATGAAATTTGATGAATTTGCACTAAATATGGAAATTACAGCTGTTACTTTTTAAAATATTTTTTCCTGACCTTCCTTTTTGTCTCTCCTTCAGGAACTCCAATTACATGCATATTAGGCCACTTGATGTTTTCCCCATAGTTTACTGAAGCTCTGCTTGATTCTTTTTATTTTTTTAAAAATTTTTTTATTGGTGTTGTTGTGAGAATACTTAAAATCCACTCTCATAGTGATTTTCAAGCATGCGATACACAGTAACTGTAGCCACCATGATATACAATAAGATTTCTTAAGGTTATTCCTCCTAACTGAAATTTTGTGTCCTTTGGTCAACATTTTCCCAATATTCCCACCCTCAGTCTCTGGTAATCACAATTTTACAATGAGTTTGACTTTTTTTGATTCCACATATGAGTGAGATCATGTATTATTTGTCTTTCTGTGTGTGGTTTATTTATTTCACATAATGTCCCCCAGGTTCATCCATGCTGTTACAAATGACAGGATGTCTTTCTTTTTTTAAAAGATGAATAGATTTTCATTGTGTATGTAAGGAGTACTTCAAACGTTTATGGAAAAATTTGTGTTATCTTTCAGTTCTATTTTTCCATGAACTTTTTGAAGTACCTCATATATATCACATTTTCTTTATCCATTCATCTGTTGATGGACACTTAGGTTGATTCTATATCTTGGCTATTGTGAATAACACTACAAATGGAAGTGCAGATGTGTCTTCAACATATTGTTTTTATATCCTTTGGGTATGTAGTCATCTTTCAGTGTCTCCTGGGGCATTGGCTCAAGGACCTCTGTAGATACTAAAATCCACAGATGCTCAAGTCCTTTATACAAAATGAAGTAGTATTTCCATATAACCTACATACATCCTCCTGAATACTTTAAATCATCTCTGGATTATTTATAATACCTAATAGAATATAAATGCTATGTAAATAGTTTTTATACTGTATTACTTGTGCTATTTTTTATTGTCTTATCATTATTTTTTATTTTATATTTTTAAATATTCTCCAGCCACAGTTGGTTGAATCCATGGATGCAGAACCTGCAGATACAGAGGGCTGACTGTGTACCCAGTAGTGGGATTGCTGAATCATGCGGTAGTTCTATTTTTAGTTTTCTGAGGAACTCCATACTATTTTCTGTAATTTCCATGGATGCAGAACCTGCAGATACAGAGGGCTGACTGTGTACCCAGTAGTGGGATTGCTGGATCATGTGGTAGTTCTATTTTTAGTTTTCTGAGGAACTCCATACTATTTTCTGTAATAGCTATACTAATTTACATTCCCATCAACAGTATTCCAGGATTCCCTTTTCTTCACATCCTCACAAACACTTGTCATCTTTTGTATTTTTGGTAATAGCCATTCTAACAGGTATGAGGTGATATCACCTGGTGGATTTCATTTGCGGTTTTCTGATGATTAGTGATGTTGAACATTTTAAAAAATATATGTCTGTCAACCATTTGTATGTCTTCTTTTGAGAAATGTCACTTCAGGCCCTTTGCCAGGTGATATCACCTGGTGGATTTCATTTGCGGTTTTCTGATGATTAGTGATGTTGAACATTTTTTAAAATATATATCTGTCAACCATTTGTATGTCTTCTTTTGAGAAATGTCACTTCAGGCCCTTTGCCCATTTTTTATTTGGGCTATTTTTTTCTTACTATTGAGTTGAGTTCTTTGTATATTCTGGATA
>NW_007726280.1:848328-849445 GCF_000696425.1 Galeopterus variegatus | reverse complement strand
AGTTTACAACACCATTTGTCTATTTTTGCCTTTGTTGCTATGCTTTTGGGGTCATATCCAAAAAATTATTACCCAGACCAATGTCATGGAGCTTTTCTCCTATGTTTTCTTTTAATAGATTTACAGTTTCAGGTTTTATGTTTAAGTTTTTAATCTCTTTTGAGTTGATATTTGTACTTGCGTAAGATGAGGATTTATTTTCATTCTTATGCATGTTAAATCCTGTTTTCCTAGCACCATTTAATACAGAGACTGTCCTTTCCCTATTGTGTATTTAATTGATCATAAACATATGGATTTATTTCTGGACTTTCTATTCTGTCTCATTAAACTTTGTGTCTGTTTTTATGCTAGTACCATGTTGTTTTGATTACTATAGTTTTGTAGTAAATTTTGAAATCAGGTAGTTGGATGTCTTTGGCTTTGTTCTTTTTGCTCAAGATTGTTTTGGGGTATTTTGTGGTTCCACATAAATTTTAGTATTATGTTTTCTATTTGTTTCTGTGAGAAATGTCCTTGAAATTTTGATAGGGATTGCATTAAGTCTGTAGATTGCTTTGGGTAGTATGAACATATTACCAGTGTTAATCCTTCTAATCCATAAACACTGTATCTTTCCATTTTTTGTGTCTTCTTCAATTTCTTTCCTCAATGTTTTATAGTTTTCAGTGTACAGATGCTTTATCTCCTTGGTTAAATTCATTTCTAATTATTTTATTATTTTTTTGCTGCTATTATAAATGGGATTTTCTGTGGCTTATAACAGAATACCTGAGACTGGGCAATTTATAAAGAAATAATATTCATTTCACACTGTTTTGGAAGTTGGGAAGTCCAAGGTTGAGGGGTACATTTGGTGAAAGCCTTCTTCTTGGTAGGGACTCTCTAAAGAGTCCTCTGGAGATAAAAGGTATCACATGGCGAGGACTGAGCAAGAGAGCAAGTTAACATGCTCACTTGCTCTCCTTATAAGGCTACCAGTGCCCCTCTTGCTATAACCCACTCATCCAGGCCGGCCCGGTGGCACACTCGGTTGAGTGCGGCGCTTGGGAGCACAGCAGCACTCCCGCCGAGGGTTCGGATCCCATATAGAGACCGGTCTGCTCACTGGCTGAGC
>NW_007726280.1:844510-847328 GCF_000696425.1 Galeopterus variegatus | reverse complement strand
GTTCAGAGCAGTCCTGTGACTCTAGCAAAGGCTTTTAACCCTTTTAAGGTATGAGTCTCTCCACATGGCTGGGAAGAACCCAAACTGTTCCAAGCGCTGTGCAAGCTCAGAATTTTTAGACCTACTGCCTTCAAGGGTTTATTTTTTTTCCACTTTGTGTAGTTTTCTTTCATGCTTTCATACATCAGCCAGCACTAAGCCAAATAGAACCCTCTGAGATCTGCAGTGAAGCTCCCTCTTTCCAATATTCTACCCAACAAATTCTAGACACCTTGGCCCTCCTCAAACTCTGATCTCTGTCTCCTCAATTCAGAGAGACTGCCAGATTTGCTTTGGATTCCCCCTTGCATTATGGCATGAAAACACCTTCTGGCACTAAGATGGTAAGCTCATAGGGCTAATATTCTTTGTTTCTCTCCTTTCAAGGATCACAGCCCTACATTGCTTATTGTCTAGTGTCTGAAAGCCATGGTTGCCTAGTTTTCTAGTGATTATAGTAGTACAGCAATTCTCATGGTAGTCCTTTCTTCACTGAAAGAAGTGCAAGTCTCGTTTATCTGCATATTGAACGATATTTGAGAATGGCTTCCATAAAGAGGGGGAGGATGGTCCAAATTAGTGGGCATAAGCAAATTCCCTGAGATTGCACAGTTAACAGCACTGTGATTTGAACTCAGTTTTGTTTTAGATCACAGCTAGGACCTATACTATGTGTAAGGATGATACTATTCCTGACTATGAGGTAGTTAGTGATAAAGACAGAATCAATTATAATGCAATATAATGGTGCCATGATGAAGACTGTGTTCTTTCAAGGAGAAGGGGTTATGACTTCTTTACATTTGGGTAAACCAGTGCCCAGGTTGGCACTCAATAGGCATTCAAGTTAATATTTGTTGCTTCCAAAAATGTAATGGAAACACAGGTAAGAGTAGTGTTTACTCTGCCTGTGCTTGAGGGAGATGGTGGAGGTAGAAATGCAGTCAGAGTATTTAACTAGGGTTCAGAATCTGGAGGATTTTTTTAAAATTTATTTTTTTAATTTTTATTGAATCAAAATTGATTATACATATTTTGGGGGTTCGACNTTTGTGTCTTCTTCAATTTCTTTCCTCAATGTTTTATAGTTTTCAGTGTACAGATGCTTTACCTCCTTGGTTAAATTCATTTCTAATTATTTTATTATTTTTTTGCTGCTATTATAAATGGGATTTTCTGTGGCTTATAACAGAATACCTGAGACTGGGTAATTTATAAAGAAATAATATTCATTTCACACTGTTTTGGAAGTTGGGAAGTCCAAGGTTGAGGGGTACATTTGGTGAAAGCATTCTTCTTGGTAGGGACTCTCTAAAGAGTCCTCTGGAGATAAAAGGTATCACATGGCGAGGACTGAGCAAGAGAGCAAGTTAACATGCTCACTTGCTCTCCTTATAAGGCTACCAGTGCCCCTCTTGCTATAACCCACTCATCCAGGCCGGCCCGGTGGCACACTCGGTTGAGTGCGGCGCTTGGGAGCACAGCAGCACTCCCGCCGAGGGTTCGGATCCCATATAGAGACCGGTCTGCTCACTGGCTGAGCGCGGTGCGGGCGCGACACTGAGGGCTGCAATCCCATTACTGGTCACGAAAAAAGACAAAAAGGAAAAAAATATATATATATATATATAACCCACTCATCCATTAATCCATTAATGGACTAATCCATTCATGAGCATGTAGGCATCATGGTCTAATCACCTCTTAAAAGTCCCACCTTTCAAAAATCATATTGGAGATTAAGCTCCAACGTGAGCTTGAGGGGACATTCAAACCATAGCAGATTGTGTTCTTGATTTCTTTTTCTGATAGTTTGTTGTTAGTGTATGAAACTACTACTGATTTTTGTGTGTTGCTTTTGTATCATGCAACTTTACTAAATTCATTCATTAGTTCTAAAAGTTTTAAAAATTTTTCTTTAGAATTTCAGTATGTTAAAATTATGTCATCTGCAAATAGAGACAATTTAACTTATTCCTTTCCAATTTGGATGCTTTTTATTTCTTTCTCTTGCCTAATTGCTCTAGCTAGTAGTCTTCATTCTATTTTCTTTCTGTGCTTTATGTTGGATAGTTTCTATGGTTATATCTTCAAATTCACTGACCTTTTTTTCTGCAGAATTAATTCTTCAGAGTTTAATTTAAATTTAATCTACTGTTAATCTCAGTCAATATATTTTTCATGCCCCAAATTGTTTCTTTTTTTCATCACTAGGAGTTTCATTTGGCCCTTTTTTTATATTTTCCATTTCTTTTCTCATCATGTTCATGTTTTAATTCACATGTTTGAGAATATAAATTTACATGTTTGAGCCTACAAATTGGATTTATAATAACTGCTCTTAAGTTATAGATGACTAATTTCATCATCTCTATTTTTTCTTGGTTTGTGGGTCATATTTTTATGTTTCCTTACATGCATGGTAGTCTTTGATTGATATTAGACATTGTCATTTTTATATTTTTGCACAATAGATTTTGTTGTATTTACTTACACGGTGTTGGAATTTGTTCTGTCATATACCACAGTAAGTTGTAGATCAGTTTGATCCATTTGGAGCTTGCTTTTAAGCTTTGTTATTGCAGGTTCAGAGTAGTCCTGTGACTCTAGCAAAGGCTTTTAACACTTTTAAGGTATGAGTCTCTCCACATGGCTGGGAAGAACCCAAACTGTTCCAAGCGCTGTGCAAGCTCAGAATTTTTAGACCCACTGCCTTTTAGGGTTTATTTTTTTTCCACTTTGTGTAGTTTTCTTTCATGCTTTCATACATCAGCCAGCA
>NW_007726280.1:840928-843510 GCF_000696425.1 Galeopterus variegatus | reverse complement strand
TTCCTTTCCAATTTGGATGCTTTTTATTTCTTTCTCTTGCCTAATTGCTCTAGCTAGTAGTTCTTCATTCTATTTTCTTTCTGTGCTTTATGTTGGATAGTTTCTATGGTTATATCTTCAAATTCACTGACCTTTTCTTCTGCAGAATTAATTCTTCAGAGTTTAATTTAAATTTAATCTACTGTTAATCTCAGTCAATATATTTTTCATACCCCAAATTCTTTCTTTTTTTCATCACTAGGAGTTTCATTTGGCCCTTTTTTTATATTTTCCATTTCTTTTATCATCATGTTCATGTTTTAATTCACATGTTTGAGAATATAAATTTACATGTTTGAGCCTACAAATTGGATTTATAATAACTGCTCTTAAGTTATAGATGACTAATTTCATCATCTCTATTTTTTCTTGGTCTGTGGGTCATATTTTTATGTTTCCTTACATGCATGGTAGTCTTTGATTGATATTAGATACTGTGATTTTTATATTTTTGCACAATAGATTTTGTTGTATTTACTTACACGGTGTTGGAATTTGTTCTGTCGTATACCACAGTAAGTTGTAGATCAGTTTGATCCATTTGGAGCTTGCTTTTAAGCTTTGTTATTGCAGGTTCAGAGCAGTCCTGTGACTCTAGCAAAGGCTTTTAACCCTTTTAAGGTATGAGTCTCTCCACATGGCTGGGAAGAACCCAAACTGTTCCAAGCGCTGTGCAAGCTCAGAATTTTTAGACCTACTGCCTTCAAGGGTTTATTTTTTTTCCACTTTGTGTAGTTTTCTTTCATGCTTTCATACATCAGCCAGCACTAAGCCAAATAGAACCCTCTGAGATCTGCAGTGAAGCTCCCTCTTTCCAATATTCTACCCAACAAATTCTAGACACCTTGGCCCTCCTCAAACTCTGATCTCTGTCTCCTCAATTCAGAGAGACTGCCAGATTTGCTTTGGATTCCCCCTTGCATTATGGCATGAAAACACCTTCTGGCACTAAGATGGTAAGCTCATAGGGCTAATATTCTTTGTTTCTCTCCTTTCAGGGATCACAGCCTTACATTGCTTATTGTCTAGTGTCTGAAAGCCATGGTTGCTTAGTTTTCTAGTGATTATAGTAGTACAGCAATTCTCATGGTAGTCCTTTCTTCACTGAAAGAAGTGCAAGTCTCGTGGATCTGCATATTGAACGATATTTGAGAATGGCTTCCATAAAGAGGGGGAGGATGGTCCAAATTAGTAGGCATAAGCAAATTCCCTGAGATTGCACAGTTAACAGCACTGTGATTTGAACTCAGTTTTGTCTTAGATCACAGCTAGGACCTATACTATGTGTAAGGATGATACTATTCCTGACTATGAGGTAGTTAGTGATAAAGACAGAATCAATTATAATGCAATATAATGGTGCCATGATGAAGACTATGTTCTTTCAAGGAGAAGGAGTTATGACTTCTTTACGTTTGGGTAAACCAGTGCCCAGATTGGCACTCAATAGGCATTCAAGATAATATTTGTTGCTTCCAAAAATGTAATGGAAACACAAGTAAGAGTATTGTTTATTCTGCCTGTGCTTGAGGGAGATGGTGGAGGTAGAAATGCAGTCAGAGTATTTAACTAGGATTCAGAATCTGGAGGATTTTTTTTAAATTTATTTTTTTAATTTTTATTGAATCAAAATTGATTATACATATTTTGGGGGTTCGACATTGAGATACGCCGATCAAATCAATATTGCTAGCATATATATTGTTATAAATCATAATTATTCTTTATGCCCTTTGTCCAATCTCTCCCTATCTACTTCTCCTTCCCCCCCCCCCGATAACCCTAGATTTGTTCTCTCTTTCTGAAAGAGTAATGGTTATTCTGTTGATTTGTTGCTTAGATGATCTGTCCAAGGCTGAGAGGTGTGATCAGGTCCCCCAATATTATCACAGAGCAGATGCTTCTTCTGTCACTCTGAAATGGACTTTGTAGAGAGAGACATCCTCTTCTTTTCTCTGTCTCTGCTGGTGACTCTCCTTGTGTCAATGCACTCCATGGCTGGTGGACCATCTGTGTTGTGGTTGTGGCGTCTAGTCACTTTCTCGGCAGCCATGGTTACTGTGGTGGCTGTGATGGGCCACCCACATAGAGGTGATGATTTTGGCACACTCCTTGGTGCTGGCAGTGTACCTGGTTGTGGGGAGTGTCTGGTCCTCAGTTCTATGCCTCAGGCCCCCAGGTGGGGCCCCAAGGCACTGGCAGTGTGCCTGGTTGTGTGTGTGGGGGGTCTGATCCCCTTCTCCATGCCTCAGGTCAGGGCCTTGCCTGGGGGCCCAGGGCATGAAGCCAGGAACCGGGTTCCCCTCACACAACCAGGCATACTGTGCCAGCACCTTAGGGCCTTCCCGGGGACCCAAGTCATTGAGATGGAGACCAGACCCCCCCCTTCCCACAACCAGGCACACTGCCAGCACAAAGGAGCATGCCAAAAGCATCACCTCCATGTGGGTGGCCCACCACAGCCACCACAGTAACCATGGCTGCCGCGAAAGTGACTGGACGCCACAACCACAACACAGATGGTCCACCAGCCATGGAGTGCA
>NW_007726280.1:760849-840100 GCF_000696425.1 Galeopterus variegatus | reverse complement strand
GATTCAAATGAGACATTTGGAGAATATAGTTCAGATTAGGAAATGGTATTAGGTGTAACAGATTTTGGAAGAAATGGATAGGTTTGTACAGCTGCCAGTCTGTAATGTTGTCTGAGCTTTGAGTTATCTATCCTATTCTTTTGTTTAAATTGATCTTCCTGATGTAGGTGAATAAGCACTGGCTAATGTGTCCTGTGCCCAGAGATGGGCAAAGGTGGTTAACTAATGAAGGAGCTGAGGATGGGAGTAGGTTGAAGATATCACAACCCTAGAAGTTCTTCTCTTTACTGAAGGAGGTCTGTGAATTGTCCTTCTTGGGCCCTGTCTCTCATCTCTCCCCCTGAGGACTCCTTGACTACTTGTATGCCATCCTAACCACCATGCTCTGCCCTATTAGTACTTATAGCTTCGTTAGGTGATATATGCTTAGTTTTGCCTGTCTAGCTCAACCTGTTACTATCACATTGACACCAATAACTGAATAACCAGAAACAAAACCTTTTAGACACTGCTTCACCTGCTCACCTGAAGCACCTCTGCCTGATCAGTCTTCTGGTTCTTCCCGCTCCTCTCAGGCTAATCTCATGACAGCTCCCAGTTCCCCCTGTTTTCCTGGTGGCATTGAGTGGTTACATGAAAGCATCATTCTTCCATACTGTCAGGATGATGATTGCTGTGCCCAGTGGAAGGGGCTGAGGTCCAAGGAGGCGCAGGAGCAGAAGTCAAATAACTGAGAAGAAACAGTCCCAAACTGGGAAAAGGAAGCTGCCACTGAATCATGCCAAATGGGTAAGCAAAGAAAGGAGAGCCAGGTACTGTGGGTGAATTATGGGTGATAGGCCAGAGTTGAGGGAAGGATGAAAATTATGAATGAGGACCAGATTCTGAGATGCAATCAGCTGAGTAAGATTTTCCTGCTTCTCTTGTCTGCCTACATCATTAAGTAAGCATAACCAGCTCACATATTATGTGCTCATTGTCCATGAGGCACCACTGCTCAGACGCTGCCACCGCTCCTCCCAGCCTTGCTGACATTTAGCAAAAGTTCTTCCCTGTGTTTTTGCCCTATTTCTAGTCCTGTGTCTTCCTCCCCAACATTTGATGATCAGGTGACCCCTTTGTATTTCTGTATGATATTCTCTGCCTAGCAACAGCCATATCAAACCAGATCAGTGTCCTGCTCTAGCTAAGGCAGGACTGAACATGTTCCCCCCAACCCCCATCACTGATCTGCTTGGTTCATGCCCTATCCAGTCTTATGCAAGCCCTTTGAACAAAAGTTCACATTGCTACTAACGAAAATTGTCTTATATTTTTTTAATTCTTAGTTCTGAGCTTATATTTGACAGATATGACTACATCATGGGCCTTAAATGAGGGAGGCTAAGAAGGGCAAAATGGAGAGATGATGTCCCTTTTCCAAACTCTACTTCTTGCAGGAAGGCAGCAGAATCATAGCTAAGTCTGGGCTTCCTAGCATACATCCAAAAAAGCCTCTAGGATTTCTGCCTCTGGGGCTAAGGTTTTAAAGAATTACTGAGTTTTAAGGATATAGCTTCCTTATTAATTGTGGTGTCACTATCTAGAGTCTCTAAGGGAGATTCCAGTTCATCTGATTAGTGGCAAATGTGCTCTTAATGAGAGGGGCACACAGGATGATTGAGGGTCACATGTGCCCAGGGCAGAAATATGACATGAAGCTAGTTCACAAATTGGAGCAGGCCCCAAATATTTCTTACTTTCAACTCTAATACATGGGGGAAGTAGTCACTTTAAAATATGTTGACTATATCTTCTAATTAAACACTGAAAACTACTTTTTAATATATATTCAAAATGATAAAATAATTGCTAAATTATGCAAATTTTTATGGTGGGCCTGAAACAAGACAATTTTTTTAAATTGGCACCTTTTGCTGATTCGAAGATGTTAATCACAGGGACCCTAATAGGCCTATCAGACTTCTCTAATGTATTCAAATAAAATGAGCAAAATCATTAAATGTCCAAATATTGATTTAAAGTGCTCCAATTGGTAATGAAATTTGGCTCTCCACTTGAGACAGGGCACACTGGCTGTGCACTTTAATTTCAAGGAAACTGCTGAAGTGTAAGGAGGGTAGAGATAGAGAGAGAGAGAATAAGAGAGAGATAGAATGATGACTTTAAAAAACATAAGATGCCAGCTGGACTACAATGAAGCATTGGTTTAGACAGAGAGAAAGAAATAGTTGAAGGGGGATTTTGTTAACCAGATAATATGACACAAGTGCCCAAGGTAAGTGCCAAGACAGAAGGCCCTGGTTGCCTTCAAAAAGGAATGAGGAGAGGAAAAAATTCAGACACTGGGCCCCAGCTACTTCCTTTTAAAGACCAGCATGAAATAAAATTCATTATAGACTGGGAAAGTCCATGCATATCTGTTAACTGAACACCCATGTATTCATTTCCTAGGGCTGCTGTAACAAATTACCCTAAGGATGTGGCTTAAAACTACAGGAATTTTATTCTTTCAGAGTTTTAGAGACCAGAAGTCTAAAATCAAGGTGTGGCCAGGGCCATGCTTCCTCTGGAGGCCTTCGAGGATCTTTCCTTTTCCAGTTTCTGGTGGACTCCAGCTTCCTGGTCTTGTGGCCACATCACTCCAGCCTCTGCCGCTGCCTTCTCTTCTGTGTTTCTGCCTTCTCCTTTTCTGTCTTTCTTATAGAGATACTTGTCATTGGATTTATCCAGGACAATCTCAAGATCATTAATCACATCTGCAAAGACCCTTTTTCTAAGGTAATATTCACAGGTTCTAGAGATTGGGATATGAACCTATCTTTGTAGAGGCCCCCATTCAATTCACTACCATGTGTTATTCTTTTAGTTCATCTTGTACAAGTCCTTTAGGAGCACTATCTGTGGGATCAGGATGAACCATATTTTATGGAAAGCTAAAGGTGGCAGGGGGTGGGGAGAGTGGAGGTGGGAAGACCCAAATCAGGGTCAAGGAAGAGCTAAGGTTGCATTCATAAAGACTGGCGAGGGAGTGTTTCTGGCAGAGAGCACAGGTTATTGTTAGGCCTGGAGGCAAGGGTACGAGATGGTGGCCACATGGGAAAAGAAAGTGAAAGGGTGTGCATAGAACAAGGGGGCACTGTGGGGATTATGGAGCACCACACATACAGAGTTTGGATATATCTTGAAGATAAGGTGAAGTTACAGAAAGTTTTCATTTTAGGTATAGGATGGAGCCATGGAGATAAGTAGGAAGGAGCTGATGGGAACTTTCCACAGTTTGGATAAACTGGACTAAGACAGTAGAAATAGACCATGAAGAGATGAGGATGAGTTTTATCACCGTTTAGGATGTGAGATTAGTAGGAGCAAGTTGTTAATTGAATAAGAGGGATGCAAGAGGGAGCAGGAGGAGGCAAGCTTTACAAGTGGACTGAGTGCAAGCAGTGTAGCTGAAAGACACAGTGTAGGTTTGAGCACCATGCATTTTCCATTCCTCTCTCCTCAGTTCTGCCCTAACCCTGACCTCAGGTCCTTTCTCAGATAGTCCTATTCTTACTTGGAAACTCACTTGCATAGAGTCTGTCTTTTTGGCTCTGCTATAAATTTATCCCATCCTTTGCCTACTTGGAATAGGCTTTAACACAAGTCAGCTGCATGTTTTGTTATTTCCTGTCAGCATTCATATCCATGTGGAATCCTAGTCCGTTTTCTGCCACAAGTTTAGGCAGCAAGGACCCAGAAACAGCAACTAGAACACAGAGGAGATATCAAAGCCAGAAGATAATCATAAGTCCAACTTTCCCCTATCTTCTATTTTCCTATTAAAATGATCAGTAGGAGAATTGACAGTAGGGAAAAACAAGCCTCAGTGCTAGAAGTTACAAAAAGGAAACAGACAAAATGTAAGAGACAACATATTCTAAAGAACAGAGAGAGAAGATAAATTTAAGGACATTATCTCAGAAAAGGAAATACATGGGAAGTGGGGACGAGGAAGAGCATTGCCATCAGATTCTGAGGGGCCAAATATCTAGGGTAACACCAGGAGGAGGGACCTGAGAAAACAGAAGAAAAAGAGAGAAAAAAGTATTCATGATGTAAAGAAATTTATCTATATGTTAAAGGGGCCCGTTGTGTACTAGGCACATGTAAGAAAAACAAACACACATCTGGGTTTATTCTAGTGGCTTTTCTTTAAAATCCAGAGATAAAAATAGCACAGCAGGTATAGAGACAGAAAAACAGTCATCTGAAAAAGGAGAAAACAAAACAAGCTAGCCTGACATGTCTCCTGAAAAAGGAAAAAAAAATACACTAAATTCCATTAGTCAAAAAGATTGCTTCTACAGAGTATAAGAGAAAAAAAAGGAAGAAAGTGAATAAAGAATATGCAATAAATCAAGAAGTCTTCTGTATATGAATACAAGAAAAAGATATTCTTGGTTCCGAAAGGGCTCAGCAGGTAACCAACTCTTGAACCTTCTCGGGGGGAAAAGTGTGTATGGTAAGTGGGGTGTGTTTATAATTTGAAGAAGTAATTCAGCCAGGATATGAATCATAATTTCAGCAGGTAACCAACTCTTGAACCTTCTAGGGGGGAAAAGTGTATATGGTAAGTGGGGTGTGTTTATAATTTGAAGAAGTAATTCAGCCAGGATATGAATCATAATGTAAAGGACTTACAAGTTGAAATGCCACAGTGTAAAATAATGAGTGGTGAACAAAACATCAACTAAATTTATGTTTGTGCATTATGTAGAATATATACATCATATATTGATAGGAGGTTATTTAAAAAAAATTATAATTCCAGTAATAATCCAATAATAATCAGGATCTGAAATTCAGGATTATATTAGCAAATGGAATGGGTGGGAAAACTTAACATGTATGTATTTCCTCATCTAATACAGGAAGGAATCAAAGGCACTGTTTCATTCTCAACACTGATAAAAGTTTTAGACAAATTGTAATCTAAAGGTAATATCTAGTAAAATAACGAGTTATATAGTCTTTTCAAATCAGTAAGAAAAAAAGACATAAAAAAGATGTTACTAAAAACACAAACACAGCTTCTCTGTACGCATTCCCTCTGTGGGAATCAGTCCCCTGCCCATAGCCACCCCAGCAGCCAGGAGATACCACCTGAGCCACATGCTGGAAAGAATACTGAGACCAATGGAGGCAGCCCAGAGGCCAGGCTGAACTACCACACTTCTGCTTGAGGATTTGAACTATAAAGCATGAAGACTCGGGTCACTACTTCTGCTGGGGTGGGGGCCTAAGCCTCATGTGACCTGGAATTAAGAGATCAGAGAAGCTATGTGTAAATAGGAAGGGTGGTTTGCCAAGAGAAGCAAAGGAATGAAGCTGGCCCACAGAAGTAAGAGGGGAGTGCCTACATGACCATAGACATCACCTTTCCAAACCCCCCAAATAAAACTACTTTACATCTAAGAAAATGTGGATTTCTTTTCCTTATAAATATTATTCTGAAGTCAAAACATTGTCCCTTAGCAAAGATAAGAAACAGAAAGAAAACATAAAAGCAATAAATATTACAATAACCTTGGTGATATAAAATTTAATAGTCATAACATCAAATACAAATGGGTTAAAAATTTCTAATAAAGAAAATAGAAGGGTACTTCAAAAACTTCATAGAAAAATAGAATTGAAAGATAATATGAATCTTTCCACGAACTTTTAAGCACTCTCATGTCAGATGGCCTCCCACTCCCATGGAGAGTGAAGAATCATCTGATTAAAAGTTTAACAAGTAAATGACTTTTGAAATTAAGAGGCACAGAATTGATAAAATAAAAGAATGGGGGGGGAAAGGAATATGTTTAATGTCACATACAAACCAAAAGAAAGCAATAATATAATTATTAATGTCAATTAAGTGTAATTCCACCCAAAACACATTAAAGGGTAAGGAACTTTAAAACTAAACAATAATGTTCTAGAGAATAAACAAAATGTCAATCTTTTACAGATTAAAGAGATAAGACATAATAAAGGGTATAAAGGATAAGAATACTATACTAAATCAAGTTCAATTGATATAAATAAAATGTGTCAAACTTTTAAATCTACAGACAGGGCAGCCACTTTAAGGCTGGAGCTGCTGAGCACATGAAGCAGGAGCAGGAGGTGACAAAAGCCACAGCTCTGCCTTTTGATGAAGTTGCATGGAGGCTGCAGGGGAGAAGAGGGCCTTGGGGGCCCCCAGGCCAGCAAGACTGCTAATAGGGTTCCCATTGACTCAAAAAGGAGAGAGGAGCCACAACAACTGAAAAAAGGAGCCATTCAGAGGCCGGTGAGTCATTGCAAGGGACCAGCACATGGCCTGTCCTATGGGAAGTGTTTGAAGCATGAGCAGTGGGGGAGACAGGCCCACTGGGAGAACACTGGGGCACAGCAAGGACAGCTGACTGGCACCCCAAACAGCAAAGTACCACTCAGAGGAGACTAGTCAGGAATATAGAATTGCATGGGGTGCAGTTTGATGAAAAGACTCAGGCCCAGATCAGACTTTCTATACAATGCAGGTGCACCAGGTCTCTGGAGAACCAGAAGTACTTATAAAGTCAACCATTAAAACCTGAGTTGCACAAAAAGCCTTCCCTAGGGAATCAGCAGCAAAGCAGCAATTTAGCTCAAACACAGAGCTCAAGTGCTGGTCCCCACAGGAAGTTCCCCCATTTTAGAAGTAAGCAAAGGACAAAAAATTAGTTCCAGCCCCACCCAGGGTCCTGGGGCATGGAATTGGGGACCGGACCTCCTGCTCACAACCAGGCACACTGCCAGCACCAAGGAGCATGCCATAAACATCACCTCCACGTGGGTGGCCCACCACAGCCACCACAATAACCACAGCTGCCACGAAAGAGACTAGACACCACAACCACCATGCAGATGGTCCGCCGGCCACTGGAGCGCATTGACACAAGGAGAGTCACCAGCAGAGACCAAAGAAAAGAAGAGGATGTCTCTCTTCACAAAGCCCATTCCAGTGTGACAGAAGAAGCATCTGCTCTATGATAATATTGGAGGACCTGAACACACCTCTCAGCATTGGAAAGATCATCTAGGCAACAAATCAACAGAGTAACCATTACTCTTTCAGAAGGAGAGAAGAAATCTAAGGTTATTAGAGTTGGGAGGGGGGAAGAAGAAGAAGATAGGGAGAGACTGGACAAAGGACATAAAGAATGAATATGATTGGTAACAATATGTATGCTAGTAATATTGATTTGATCAACATATGTCAATGTTGAACTCCTAAAATATGTGTAATCAAATATGATTCAATAAAAATTAAAAATGACAACAACAACAGCAAAAAAGAATTTAAGGAGTGTTTTGTATGAGGAAATTTTTCATTAGTTATACCACTAGAGTCAAAACCAACTTGATAATATCAGTTGACACTAAAATACAATTGATACAACTCAACAAACACACTATAAAAGGCTGTTCCTATAAAATATACTAAAATCAATAGCTTTGCTATATATAGGCAACAAAACAATAGTCAGAAGACATAGTGGGGAAAAAGATTATGTTGAACCAGCAAGAAAAATCACATAATATCCAGGAGTAAAGCTACCAAGAAATGCGTGGAATTTTTACAATAAAAACTCAAATTTTATTGAGAGATATTCAAGAAAGACTCAAATGATGGTGAGATACATCATTCTATGTGATCTGTCTGATGTAAAGATATTAATTTGTTGCAAGTTAATTTCTGGGCCTCATAAATCTCAGTCAAAATTCCTAAATAAAATAAAATAAAATTACAGACAGAATGCATATTCTTTTATAAGCATTTAGGAATTATTGACAAAAATATGATTAAATACTGTTCACAGAATTTGGAAGAGACTGTGGCTATCTTCTGTATCCCCAATACATAGTACAAAGCCTAGACCACAGTTAGTAAATAATAACTATTTGTTGGAAAATTAATGAAAATAGAAATTACACAGGCTAAATTCTCTGAGAGCATTTCAATAAAATAAGAAATTAATTACCAATAGTTTAAAAAATGTATAAGCTTATAGAAATGGAAACTAATTAACAACCAAAATCTTAATTCACAGATCAAAGAAAGAATCCAAATTTCAATTCCATGTTATTAATACCCTGGCCAGTCCACTGTTTTCTCTTTTCTGTCCTAGACAAAGCTGTCTTTTTTGGTGTCTAAAGGAGCAATAACCTTTTATAATATCTCACTTTCCTTATCTCCAAAACTGCCTAAATTATGCTTTTTACTGCAGTATACTTGTGAGGGCTAAATGAGGTAACATATCACAGTACCTGCTATAGGGCCTGGCACATAGTAGGTGCTCAGTGCACAGCTGTTGAGGCGCTATCTCTGGCCCTCCCCCCAGCCATGAGTGACATGCACAGGTTAACTCTGCACATGGGAAGGGCTTTACACCTGCCATCTTTACCTTCCTCTTCCTATTCCTCTTGCTGTTGTCAGCAATGTCCTGTATCTCCTAATACTGCCTGCAGGAGTGGCTCACCCACTGTACTGAGGATAGTACAACCTTCCTTAGTCTGAACCTGACAGCATACTAGCAAGATGTCACTGTGTGCAACTTGCTGCTTTCACAAGGATGGCTGAGAATTAATGTCACACCTTTGGCCTTGCTCTGCCCCTCATTTGCTTTTCCCCAAGGGAGTGAATTATCTAAGTGGCACGTAGAGAAGCAGGGACTGCCATGTATAGCTGAGTATTCTTTTCCGCATTTACTGTGTTCAAACCCTGATCATGGAGAACAAATCTTTTCTCTTTTTTTCATTAAGTTTAATTTTAAAAGCTCTGCCCTTTTTTTTTTTTTTTTTTTTTTTCTTTTTAGGTGTGTGTGTGTGCGCGCGCGCACACGCGTGTGCGCAATGGGGTGGAGGGAGAGGTGCTGATGGGTTCTAGCACTGTCTGTGACTGGGCAAGGAGGGCTGTCCAACTCAGCGATTCAGTACTGCATTGGGAAGCCCATTGTTGTCACATACCTAAGCCACTTTCTCCAAAAACTGCATCACAGATTAGGTTGCCATTTAGATCTCCATCTGTCTGACCGCTCTTCGGTTACTTGGTTCAGAACTGGGGTTGGAGAAAGAAGCACCATTTAATAGGTCTTCTAGGATCCTGAGGACCTCAAACAATAAGCATTTTGCTATGAGCCTCCCCATAAGATTTTGTTAAGTGTGAGCAGGCCATGCTGGTTTGAAAGAGGGACGACTGAGGCCACTTGGCATTTATGCTCTGCTTCCTGTGTTTCCCATTTTCATGCTTGTCATCCCCTTTGGCCTAGGTGTCTCACCAAGCCAGATCCAGGGTAACTCTGTACTCTCCCTCTGTCCTCAGGCATGCACCAGTTACAAAATCCTATCAATTATTTCTTCCAAACATCTCTCAAATCCCTGCCTTTTTCCCTCAGTCCCACTGGTATTATTTATACCTCATCCCCTCTCATTTGGATGGGTCTAGCTGCCCTTACCTCCTGCCACACCATCTTGTACAGGCATAACAGAGCGACTGTATACAATATAGATGTGATCTTTTTTTTTTTTTTTTTTTTTTTTATAATAGCCGTTCTAACAGGTGTGAGGTGATACATATCTCATTGTGGTTTTGATTTGCATTCTCTGATGATAGGTGACATTGGGCAGCTTTTCATGTACCTGCTGGTCTTTTGTATGTCTTCTTTGGAGAAATGTCTATTCAGCTCTTTTGCCCATTTTTAAGTCGAATTATTAGTTTTTTGTTTGTTTGTTTGCTATTGAGTTGTACGAGTTCCCTATAAATTTTGGAATTTAACTCCTTATAAAACACATGGTTTGCAAACATTTTCTCCCATTTCTCCCATTTTCAGCCAACATTCTCCATAGGTTGCCTTTCATTCTGTTGATTGTTTCCTTTGCTGTGCAGCAGCAAGCAAGTAAACAAACAAACAAAAACATACAAGTGTTGGTGAAGGTGTGAAGAAATTGGGCCCCTCATGCACGTTGGTGGAACTACGAAATGGTGTAGGCACTGTGGAAAGCAATGTGAATGTTCTTCAAAACATTGAACATAGAATGACTGAATGACCCGGCAGTTCCACCTCTGAGTTTAGACCCAAAAGAACTGAAAGCAGCGACTTGAACAGTTATTCTTACACCCATGTTCACAGCACCATTTTTCTCAATAGCTTAAAATGTGGAAACAACCCAAATGTCTATTGGCAGATGAATAAATGTACAAAATGTGGAGTATACATACATATGTCTTAGTCTGTTTGGGCTACTATAACAGAATACCCCACACTGGGTAGTTTATAAACAAAAGAAGTGTATTGCTCACATTTCTGGAGTCCAGGAAGTCCAAGATCAAGGTGCCAGCAGATATGGTGTCTGGTGAGGGCTCGCAGTACTTCAAAGATGGTGCCTCTTGCTGTGTCCTCACATGGTGGAAGGGGCAAGGCAGCTCCCCTCAGTTTCCTTTGTAAAGGGCACTAATCCTATTCAGGAGGGCCGAGCCCTCATGATTTAATCACCTCCTACAGGCCCTACTCTTATTACTATTACATTGGGAGCTAGGTTTCAATATATGAATTTATTTAGCAGGACACAAACATTCAGACCATAGCAACATACAATGAAATATTATTCAAAGGGAATCCCACAATACAAGACAACACGGATGAGCCTTGAGGACTTCATGCTAAGTGAAATAAGCCAGCCACAGAAGGAAAAATACTGCATGATTTCACCTATAAAAGTTAGCTGAAAAAGTGTAATTCGTGGAAGAAGAGAGTAAAACAGTAGTTGCCAGGGGCTGGAGGAAGGGAGAAATGGGTGTTATTAATCAGACTGTGTGAAATTTCAGTTATACAGATGAATAAATTCTAGAGATCTGATACAAACATTGTACCTGCACATGGCTATACTGTATCGTACACTTACAAAAATCTGTTATAGACTATATGTCATATCAAGTGTTCTTACCATAATAAAAAAAAATAAATGTGACCTAATCACCTCCCACATATAATCTCTCAGGGATTTCTTTAGCAGACATTCTCAACTTTGCGGTGTCAACACATAACTGTATTTAGGTTTGTGGTGTGGTGTTTCACAGCTAATTATTTTTATTACCATATCAATAAAGTATTGACATTGCTAAATTGGTTGACACGTCAGGCTATTTCATAATAGCACTGCTTTCTTAAGAGAAAGAGAAAGGAGAACCATCTTGGCTAGTCCATTGGAAATTGCTCATAACTAATCTCCCATCATATCTGTGTAGCATGAGACACTACAACCTTCTCTTAATGGTAATTAGGATTTATTGTAGGGCTCTACCTTCCCCTAAATTTGGGCAGATTTTTTTTTCAAAATCTAAATGAATCTATAGGATGTATCATGTTTGTAACCATGATCAATCCTGTATGTAGTGGCAGAAAAAGTGTTTGCAGTGTGTTTGGTCTATATGATACAATATAAACTTCAGGGTTTGAAATTACCAGACCTTTATGACAGGCCCTGCTTACCTCTGCTATATCTGGACTTGCACTCCAGACTGTAGTAGTGCCAAATGCTTATAGTCTCTACAGTACAACATTTACACCCCATGGGCTTTGCAAATCCTGTCCCCCAGTAGTGTGCTGGAAAGCATTCAGCAACCAGCTCTCAGCAGAAAACAAAAACAAGAGCAGAAAAGCCCTGATTTGTATTTAATTTGTGGATTTCCGTGGTGTACATGTCTACACCTTGACTGATATCAAGCTACCAATATGATGTCACTGAACACAGAGTAGGGAAGAGATGGGTAGTAGCATATTTATATGGTATTTCCACCACTAAATACACTGGACATAAATCTCAACAGCCTGGATTATAAAAAAGTGTAGTAAAATAATTAGTAAGGAATAAGTTTTGAGTATTTTAAAAATTTAAATTTAAAATAATTTATTTAAATATAAGTTTGCAGAATTGAATATTTTATTGTAAGACATACATCATATAAAATTTATCATTTTAACCATTTTTAAGTGTTAAGTAGCATTAAGTACATTTGCATTGTACAACCTTCACCACTATTCATCTCTAGAACTTCTTCATCTTTCCAAACTAAAGTCCTGTACTGATTAAACAATAACTCCCTATTCCCCTTCACCCCAGCTCTCAGTGACCACTATTCTATTTTCTGTCTCTATGAACTTGATGACTGTAGGTACTTTGTATAAATGGAATCATACAGTATTTTTCCTTCTGTGTCTAGCTGATTTCACTTAGCATAAGGTTCATCCATGTTGTTACATATTGCAGGATTTTCTTTGTTTTAAGGCTGAATAATATTTCATTGTACATACACACATGCACACACACACATTTTCTTTATCCAGTCATACACTGATGGACATGTGGATTGTTTCTCTCTTTGGCTATTGTGAATAATGATGCTATGAATGTAGGTGTACAGATACCTGGTCAAGTCCCTGGTTCCAATTCTTTTGGGTACATACCTGCTGCAGATTGATTGAATTGTGTCCCCGAAAGTTCATATATCAGAAGCTTAACTCCCCACTGTAACTGTGGACGGTGGAAAATCCTATTATGGTAATTGAAAGGTGGGGCCTTGAAGAAGTGATTAATGGGTTAATGGTGGTTCTGAAGGCTTTAAAAGGAGAGTGTGTGAGGAGCTATCTCTCTCTCTTCTTCACCATTTTCTGCCATTTGAGACCCCTGCATTGCTGTAAAGCCACCACTAAAGAAAACACTCATGACATGTGTTCTCCGGACTTTGGACTTCACAGCCTCCAAGACTGTAAGCAATATATTTTGTTTTCTTACAAATTACCCAGTTCCAGGTATTTTGTTATAAGCAACAGAAACAGGCTAATACAATACCCAAAGGAGGAACTGCAAGGTCATATGTAATTTTAAATTTAATTATTTGAGGAATCACCAGACTGTTTCCCACAGTTGTTGCATATAGTTTAATTTTTAATAATGGCTATGTTTAACAATTGGCTCACACAGTTCCTGAAAATGCAGCAGTTAGCACCATGAGCCAGTGCAGGTCAGCTCCAGCATATTAGTGTTCCTGGAGTGCACTTCCTGTCACAGTGCTGTCTGTCTGGTGCACTCTGGTAGATCCTCTCAAACCTTGCCCAAGTGTCACTTCCTCTGTGACACCTTCAATGACTTTCTGTATTACCCAAAGGAGTTGAGCCCTCTCTTCTCTGCACTCTATCTGTCCCTTCTTTTCCCTCACATGACTCGTACTATAATTATACTGTAAAGTTATCTCAACTATTCAAATTTGTGGACCAGTTGTTTGCACAGGTTGGGCCCTCCGTATATGTTGGTTGTATTGACCTCACAGGTTTTGCTTAGTTTTCTGTGTGAGAAAAACCAACAGGCAGCACAACTCCTCTCACCCCACCCCAGCCCTCAGACCATCATGGCCAGTGCTCTAAACTAGTGGGAGGTTTCAAGGGCAGGGCGGGGGCTGGGTTGAACCCTGAGCAATTGTCCAGTCCTCACTCTGAAAATTAACTGGGGAAAGTAAGATCTGAGGCTGAGGTTCCACAGTGAACCAGAGGCCCAGACTCCAGGAAGGCGGAAGAGCAGGGATGTGGCTTGTTCTTAACTGAGAATAAATTGGTTTCTGGATCTGAGATTAGGAGAGCTCTGTGCTCAGCTGGGGAGGACAAGGTTAGTCTTCCCCTGGAGAAAGAAGGTGCTCTGAAGTTTCTCTAAAGATTTCTTGACCTATGATCTCTAGGTGTCTAAGAACTTCAAAGTACATGTCCACCTACCCTCAGGCACTGGGTGGGACTGGACAGCAAGGGCCCAAATAGGCTTCCTTTTGCTCTTTGGTGGGTACTCATGGCATCAGCAAGGAAGGGCTAACCTGAGTGTGGCTTTGGAGCTTTTTCACTGAAAAAACAGATTTGCCTCCTCCAAAGTATCGTGTGAACTGCTCAAGCATTCTGGGTCTGGTCATCTACTCTCATCCATGTTTCTGCATGTCACACCTTTTGCAGAGGTCACCTGGACCCCCTATGGGACGAACCACATGCAGTTGTGAGAGGCTGCCTGTGGGAATTTGGCACCTGCTCCCCACGGCCCAATGAGCGTTGTCCTGCTCAGCACACTGGGGAGAGCTGGTCTCTACTTCCACTCTTCCCTCCACCTTCCTACCACTGTTTGGTGCTTTTATTGTTGTTATTGTTGAGTGCTGGTGCTCATATTTTGAAACATAATTAACATTTTTCTGAATACTCTTCCGTCTTCCTGCCCCCTAATGAACTTGTGATTTCTAGTAAACAGAATCGTAGGTATAAGGTGACAAATATCACTGTGAAAAACAAGAAGAAAAAATCTGAATATATGTAGATGTGTGTTGTCTCAGAAACACAGTGATGGCTTTTCCACTTGGGCATGTGGAGTATCCCCTGAGTCAACTCAGTGAACTTGCAAAAGAAAGTAACATTTTACAGCGTGCCCACTAAGTGTAGGCTCCTTATTTGGCCTTTTATATACTTCTAACTTTATTATATATCAGTGGTTTTAGGAATGTGATAAAAGTTGCCGCAGCCATCTAAACTTTGGCTAGGGGATTGACAAGGCATTATTTCCTATCCGCTTGCTCTGAGTTTCTTAAATGTTGTCTTCCTTCCATTTCTGTCTGATTTGCTTCTGTATCCTCTCTCTCTTCCTCCCTCTCTCTCTTTCTTTCTCTCTGGCTTTATTTGGATTGATGACCTTCTTCAAGAGCATTTACCCCAAATTTGATCAAGAACATATTTGATTCACTGAGTAAGCATGAACAAGCCATTATGTGTGCCAGGAGTCCTTGATGCATTGATTTTTCAGCCGATCCCTAGAGTGCCAAGCACCAACTTTTTGAATGAGGAGGAGGGATTCCACTTCCATATCCTAGAACTTCTGGGCCCTGTTTTCCAGGACAGGGGGCACCATGACATGTGCCAGATGTGCCAGATTTAATCTTGGAAGTTAGGTTTATTATCCCCATTTTACCAAGGAAGAAAATGTGGCCTAAACATACAGAGTCAATTGCTCATGATCACACTGCTATAAAATAGAAGAGTCAGGATCCAAGCCCAGATTTGCCTGATACCAAGGCCTGCAGTCTTTATATTCTACTAGAGAACATCCACTTAGTTGAGAAGCCATGTGAGAACATCAAATTAAAAAAAAATAATAATTGTTGGTCCTCCTGCCTATGGGAACTGTTAAAGGACAGCCCTGTTTTACAGAACAGCTAAACTTCGTAGTAGAGTTTAATGTTTTTAAGCTTGTCTTCCTCACTGGAAGGTGGTACCAGAAAGCCTAACCTGTGTCTCATTTTTTTTTTTTTTTCTACTGCTGGACCCTGAGCAATAGTGGCACTCAATAAATACCCTTTGATTTATGCTGTAGGCACAATGGGACTTGAAACTCACTGAGAAAGAAAGTAGCATCTGACCCTAAGTTTCTGACCTCTCTCCCCTCCCATTGCAAGTCATGACCTGCTCTTCAGCAGGCAGATAACATTCTTCAAGCAATTAATTATCGTGATAAATGCCCACCCGCACTCCTGCTGAGCCCTGCATCTGCCCATTGGCATATTGTTGAATTATAATGCATAACTAATTAAAGGTGACCTCATGCCAGGCTGCTGGGTCTCCTGTGTCAGGGCCAACCACAAAACTGGTCATCAGAGCATTTCCTTCCCCCACACACTCCCCCTTTCATTTTTTTTTTTTTTTGTGAGTGTGCTAATTTCACATCCTTTCCCTGCATCAGCGAGCAGATGAGATCCTCAGCCAGCTTTCATCTTTCAGAAAAATGAATAGTGCAGAGAGAACATTATCAAATGAGCTGTTGAAGAAGTCAGTGAATATGTCATTGAGTGTGACTGCTTCCCGAATGAATTTAGATTTATCTCTGTTATCTTCCCACTCCCAGCCAGCCCCCCTTGCCCGACTGCCCCCCAGGGCTGGCGCCTGCCCGCCATGAATCCTGACCGACAGCTGTCTCTCCTAGCTGACAGGTCCAATAGGGGCCTCTGAGCTTGTTCAGGAATTTGGTTTGTTAACATTATAAATGAGCTCATTGGGCAGCCCTGTTAAACACCTCGCACCTCCTGCTTCTGCAATTTCTTAGAGGATTCATTTCCATTAGGCAGACATGGGCACAGGCCACACTCTCACGCTGAAATTGTTTTATCATGTCAAGAACTGCTGGAATGGCTGTGACAACACAAGAACTAGAAAGCATCTCTTTTCCTCCTAACAGTCTTACTGCTGTATTAAAATCAGAGGACTCTAGTTCTCACAACATTCATTCATTCATTCATTCACTCACTTATTCATTTACCAAATATTTATAGAGCACCTATTTATGGAAAGAATCCTGTTAAGCACAAGGTATATATTGGTAAATAGTAAACACATAATCCCAGCCGTTGTGTAGCATATACTCTAGTTTATGATCTACTTCAGGAGGCAATTTCAATTGATTTCAGGTTTGCAAAGGAATAGACTATGAAAACCAAGAAAGGACAGTTGTTCAGGCAGAAGATCATAACCAGAACATGATCTGTGGGGCCAAGCAGGTCTGTGTCAATACTCAGACACAGAAAAGGGAAATTATGCTATGAACAAGGGAGTCACAAAACAGAAGAATCTTTTGGAAATTAAAAATATGGTAAGAACAATAAAAAAAAATCAATAAAGGAGTTGGAAGGTAAAGGTGAGAAAAAAGGAAAATAACAAAACAAAGAGATGGAAAATCGGAGAGAAAAGATAAGAAAACTGCAGATTGAAAATGGGGTTTTGACACTAGGTTGATGTAAGTTTCAGAGAACTAAAACAGAAAAAAGAGGGCAGACATTATCAGGAAAGTAATACAGAAACATTTTCTATGATTGAAGAATGTGTTTCCAGATTGCAAGGGTTTCCTGGCGTTGAGAAATAGAATGAAAAAAAGACCCACTTGAGCCCACACTCAGGATGCAAGGACAGAAATGACTCTAAAAGCTACAGGGAGTATGGGAGAAGTGGAAGAAGGTTACACACTGGGGACTGGAAATAAGGGCATCAGGCTTCTCAACAGCAGCACTGACAACTAGAAGACTTGCAGCAATGCCTTGAAAATCCTGTGGAGAAATAATCTGCAACCTAGAATTCTGACCAAGTCAAATGATCAAGATATATGAGGAAAGAATAAAAATATTTTCAGACAAATGGTGTCTCAAAAAAATTGTCTCCCGTGTACTCTTTCCTGACATGCCGCCACAGAATGTGCTTTACAAAAGGAATAAAACAAAACAAAACAAAACAAACAAACAACAACAACAACAACAAAAGAGGAGAGCATAGGATCTGGGAAGTCAGGGCTCCTTGGGAATTCCAGGATGCTGACAAAGAGACGCCCCAGAACCAGGGCTTGGAGAGCTGTGGGTACAGCTTGGAAAGGAAGCTGGAAGGCTCCAGGAGAGATGCCTTCAAGAGATAAGCAAAATAATATCTTTCCTGATGTGTTTAATTATAACAAAAGAGGTTTAGAATTCTGTCAGAATCTTGGGTAGGAGAGGGATATTAGGCACAATAGAAGTATTTAAAAAGTGTTCAAGAAATTTTAAAATAATAATAATAACTGCAGAGCCCACTTTCCAAATAGTGGCTCATATTGGCTTACAAAATCATCCAGGACGTAGTCCGCATTCTAGAGATAAGAAGCTCTGTAACTTCATGGCAGACCAAGACTCTGGCAGACCTGCGACTGGAGTCCTCTTTCACCTCCAGCCCTGCCAACTTTCAGAGTACAGATCCCAGAGTGTAGATCCATTAGGGAAATATTACTCTGGATAAACAGAGCAGGTCTCAGCTAAGTATCCTGGAAAAGAAGGTGACAGAGTGACACACAGGGAATCGGAGGTGGCCTCATTCATTCAGCAGTTATTAAGCACCTATTGTGTGCTAGGCCTTTTAGGCAATCTGGTGACCTCTGCTCCATAATGCCTGAACGTCCCAATGGAAAGTGGGTGCACGGAGCATGGTGAGAATGGGGGCTTCACAAGTGGGGGGAGGAAGTAGACAGGTGGACACGCAGAGCCCCTGCATTTTAGACAAGCCATGTATGGCCAGTGAGGATTCGCAATGGAAAGGTGGAAGGAAAGAATGAGGTAAATACCCAGAAGCTGAGAGACAAAGACAGAACCAGAGTCAGAGAGAGGGAGGCGGAGAGACAATATAGAGAAAGAGACAGAAAAAGAAAACAAGGATTTCGTTAGCAATGCATTCAGTAGTATAAGAGATAAAAAGGAATATCCAATTAACACACCATATAATTGCTTGCAGACATTCTTTTTTATTTAAAGATGAAATAGCTAAGAGTTCTAATCAAAACTAGGGTCACAGCCTACATATTAAATGAAAGAAATTGATTGGGTTTTTATTATGCCCTGACTACTGCCAATGCGCCTGGATCACAGATTGCCATAAATTTATAGTTATAAAGTACTAATTGCCCAAGTCATAATGGTAACAATGGGATAATGAAATCACTCTGATCAAGCTGAAGCCAAATTCTGCTTGACGACACGGGGGCTTTGTGAGGGGGGACAGGCTGGAAGGGCTTGTGCATACAAACCCAGGAGGCTCCATTACAGTAAACACCAGCAGGAAAAGTACAAAGACCTCTGAAGGTCCCAAGTTCTGTACTAGGGGGGCTTCCTTTCTAGGAAATCACTTAAGAAGGGGGGCGGTTACATTTATAAGACAAGCACTTGTAGCCTTTATTTGTCTTGAAAAACTAATGACTGACTTAATCACATTTGATTAAAGGAGATGTGTTGATGTAGTCATGTGTTTCTGATTGCATTAGGCTTGATTGAAAGTGGCAGGGAGAGTATGTAATAGTCTAACTGCCCCTATATCTTGTCATTGGGGCTTGGCAGGCATGACGTGAGAGAATCCTGAGGGAATCGTTGTGGTGCACAATGTCATCTTTCAACTTGGGGGAGGGGTCTGGGCAGGGAGTAATCTCCAACACAAAATCAGGGCTCCCATAGCAGAGCTGATGAAGGACTCAAAACTGATCCTTGCACACTTCCATTCTTAGAGGACTGCAAATAAATAAAAGGAAGAAAGTGCATGCACACTTAAAAATGTTCTCTTTTAGAAACATGTGGATATGGAATGACAAACTAGGGAGGTTTTTAAACCCTTTTTTATTAATGTGCATAAGAAGGTAAGTGTTTAGATTTAGGAATTAATAGGTAAACCCAATTTTTAAGTTAATTTATTGAAAACCTGCTTTTTTCTGAGAAAGATTTACATTGATGAAAAAAAAAACTGATTCACAAGTCCTGCTGTGGCAATATATAAATGCATATGCAGGACAGGGGACCACCAGCTCCATGTTAGGTGTGACAGGACTGGACTTTTGACAGCTGTTCTTCAGCTTAAACCTTCCTGGAAGCTGCAGGTCCCACCGAAGTCACCCCTACATTGTGTCTCACCTTGGCAAGAAATGGGCTTTTTCTCTTACCACCCCTTCCTTCTGCTAAGATGTGTTCTCCAAATACAGTAGTCCCTCCTGACCCACGGTTTTGTTTTTGCAGTTTCACTCACTGGTGGTCAACCAAGGTTTAAAAATATAAAATGGAAAATTCCAGAAATACACAGTTCATAAGTTCGAAGTTGCACACTATTCTGAGTAGCATGATGAAATCTCCTGCCATCCTGCGTCATCCCCGCTTGTGAATCATCCTTTTGTCCAGTGTCTCCACACTGTCTCTGCTACTTAGTAGCAGCTTGGTTATCACATCGACTGTCATGTCTAGGTGTCGCAGTGCTCATGTTCAAGTAACACTTATTTTACTTAATAATGGCACCAAAGCACAAGAGTAGTGATGCTAATGGTTCTATTTGATTATTAGTTTTTGTTGTTAATCTCTTACTTTTCCTAACTTAGAAATTAAACTTTATCATAGGTATGTATGCCTAGGAAAAGTCATAGTGTATATAGGATTTGGTACTATCCATGGTTTTAGGCATCCACTGGGGGTCTTGGAACATATCTCCTATGGGTAAGGGGTGACTTCTGTCTGCTAGAGTATAGTGTAGAGATTCTTAAGCTCTAGCATACATCAGGCTCACTGGAGGGCTTGTTACAAATGAGATTTCTGGGCCCTGACTCCCAGAGTCTTGGATTCAGTAAGTCTGGGGTGGGGCCCGAGAACTTGCATTTCTAACAAGTCCCTATTGCTGGTGGTCCAAAGACTAAATTTTAAGAGTAGTGTGCTAGAGGAATCTTTCTAATTTGTTAATTGAATTATGTTTCATACCTGCTCAAAATACTTTAGCATTTCCTAGTTGTTTACTGAGTATAGCCTAAGTGTTTTATCCTTTTATTTCCCATCATTTTTGGAAGAAGGCAGGGCTTGGGGACAGACAGACAGATTGACATGCCAGACAGCTAACCAAACTCCTAAACCTGCCATTCTAAAGTCCTTCATCATCTAACCCCAAGTGACTTTTCTAATTGCACATTTTTTATATATTATAAAATAAATGCATATGATGTACAAAAAAATTAGAGAGTATAGGAAAATACAAAGAAAACATGAATAAGTTTCCTGGCCAAGAAAAAGTCTGGAAAGATCGACACCCAACCATTATTAATGATTACCACTTGGTGGAGGCATTCCGCGTGATTTTCACTATTTCACTTGAACTTTTCTATATTGCTTAATTTTTATGAAAACAATGCAGCTATTTTTAATGAAAAAAGAAAGAAAGAAATCATCTACAACCCTACCATCCAGGAACATAATTTTAAAAGCCTAATTCTTGTGCTTTTTCCTCATGTAGCCAGTTTTTCAAAGTGAACATACTCAACTCCCCAAGTTCAACTTCAGTTCTTCTGCCCCACCCTTCTGCTCCGTCCTCCCAGTCATGAGTGTCCATATCAATAATGAATCTATGCTAATCCTATTGTCCCTTAGTGTGGTCACACAAACTCTCTGGGCTTATTTCCTGAGAAGCCCTGGGAAGTTTTCTGAGTTAGAAGAAGACCATACCTCCAACCCTGACTCCTCCATGGGCCTGCTGTGACACCTGAGGGTCCGGCCACATCTCACAGAGAACATGATTTCAGCTGTCACCCACCAGCTGTGTGACCAGTTCAGTTTACTGAACCACAGGCCCGTAGTCTGTAGAACAGTGACATAAATACTTAATGGCAGGACTGACTGAAGGTTACATAACATGTGAACAGCCTGGCCCGTAGGCAGTGTTCATGAAGCATCGTTCCATTACCCCATCTCCTTTCCTCCTCCATGTGCTAGAGACGTTCCTTATCAGCGCTACCTACCTCACCTTCCGATGGGGCTGCATGAGGTTTGGATGTGCCCTAAACTTTTTATTTTTTTAAGTAGGAGGAAAAAAAAATCTTTGGAAATGTCGCTATTACACCTGGATTCTTGAAACCATCGACAGAGTCTACGGAGGTGAAGTTTCTGCTTTCATATTCTGATCCCTTCCTCTGTGACCCACTCTGACCAGACTTCTCCTTTGTGAAATTGTTGGATGGCCTTGAATGAGCTGTGTCTTCTCTCAAATCCTCAGCCCTCCTTCCCTTCCAACCTACCACCCACCTGTAACATGAAGAGACTGGATTTGATTTTTTTTCCAAAGCCTTTTGTTTGTTTGTTCACTGGAGCCTTCTGAGTTCTAACGTTCTCTGATTCTATGAGCTTATGAAACTGATAGATGAATTAATATAAAAGAAAGTAGAGGAAAAAATGATTGAAAGAAGGCAGGAGAGGCAGTCGGCAAGAAAAATGAGTGGGAGAGGAAAATAAGTGAAAGGAGAAATGGAAAAGTGCTGCAATGAACAAATGAAAAAACAGAAAAATGAAGCCTTGCACATCAGCAAAAGAAAGAGGCTGCAGGC
Organism: Galeopterus variegatus; assembly: GCF_000696425.1. Taxonomy (NCBI): domain Eukaryota; kingdom Metazoa; phylum Chordata; class Mammalia; order Dermoptera; family Cynocephalidae; genus Galeopterus; species Galeopterus variegatus. The sequence goes on along the minus strand of NW_007726280.1, from coordinate 818,125 downwards.
AGCCTATCCACAGAGAAGATAGACATGTGTTTTTCTGTACAGCTATTTTTCACCCTCACATACAATGAAGGCAGAGCCATAGTTAGAATTTTTAGTAGCTTCAAGCTAATTTAAACTTCATCGTCCTGTTTGACTAGCATTAAAATATCATATAGATTTTTCTCCAGCGGGTTTGTACATCACCACATAATTGGCACCCTCGGTACCTGCTATTACTCTCTCTTCCCACAATAGAAGTGGTCAGAAAGTTCAGAGGAAAAAAAAATCCCCCTTCTACATCTCCTTGATTTCACAGCACAGAATGAAAGTGAGACATGGATCTGGTTTTAAATAAATTATTAGCACCATATAATTTCTTATCATGTAATCGAGGGTACATTTTATGTGGAAAAAAAAAGTGAGAAAATAATTTGCAAATAGATTTCATCATAAAAACATGCAAGAAGAACACCTAAAACAGAACTTTTGGTGATGAAAATGTTTTGCAAAATATGTGTCTGCTTCCTCTTGTAGTTTCTGTTTTTTTTTGTGAGGAAAAAAAAATATTTATGTTGCAGATAACTTCCCTTTGGTCTAGTTATTGTTACCGTTCCTTGCATTTGGGGACCACACTGTATATTTATTGCAGCTTTGTTTTGCTGTTTGAGAATTGGAGGCACTCAGAGTTAGGAGGAAGATCTGGGTTCATCTGGGCTGATGTCTTGTTCAAAGCCAAATCTCTTTTACAGTTTCCCAGGCATTTGGTAATTCTGCCTCTGGTTGCATAGTTCCAGTGACAGGTCACTTGAACACTCATGATGGAAGCATCAGTCTTAGTTTGAGATCTGGAGAATGGACTTGAATCCTGGATCTACCATTCACCTGCTGTGTGCCCATGGGCAAGTCACTTACCCCCATCTGTAAAGTGGTGATATTATTTCTAACCCATAGAGGAGGTGTGAGGTTTCAAAGAGAAATGGATTTGAGTCCTAACACACCGCCTGGAATGCAGTAGGTGCTCAATAAAAGTGCAGTTTATTCTGCATGATGGCACCAGGTATTCCCTGTTTGTTAGATTCCTTGTTTACTAATCTGTCTGAGAATGAGCTGAAATCTGCCTCCAGGTGACATCTATCCATTGGTTGTTACCCTGTCCATAGGGACTACACAGACAAGGCTGTCTTTCCACTTCTTCCATGTGATAGAAATTCTTAGACAAACATTGTGGCTCTTTGACTCTTCTCTTCTCCTCACTGGGCAACTCCAATAACTGAATGAGCACACAGGATAATACAGATTGTGTTAAATATCACCAGAAACAAGCCAGAAAGCCATATCCTAAAGTTTATCTGTATGTGTAAAATAGAAATGGATTGGTGGAGAGGGCTATGATGGTATATTCTATGGACATGTCTGGCTTCAGAGGCCCAATCTAGGCATCCGGTAGAAGCTTCTAGTTGCAAGAGTATCTGGTTCTTTATCCTAACACATTTCTCCTGAGTCTGTAGCAGCTTCATCCTCCAAGCATTTGCTACTAATGAATTATGCAACATACCTAAAAACAAACAACTAAGATATACAGTGACTTCTTTAAATGGTTTAATAAATACAGTATTAACCAAATGTTGATAAATAAAGCACTCGTTTTTGTTCTTATCTCAAGAAAAAAAAAATCATCTGGACGGAGTAGTGGTGATAAAAAGATGGGGGCAAATGACCATCTACTACTCATAAGCTTCTCAGGAACTCATGAGGACCTTCTAGCCTCCCTCATTAAAATGGGGGTTTTCCTCATTGGGCAAATTTTGTGGATGTATCTGATAATTTTATCTCACTTAGATCTTTCCTGTCTTCCCAGTCCCATTGCAACTGCTTTTTCTCAGACTCCCATCAGGACTCCTCTGGATGGACAGAAGAGTCAATCTCCCTGCATCCAGGCTCAGCTGCTTCTAATCCACAGGCTTCTGGGCCATTTTCTGAATACAAAATCCAAATGTATCCTCTATTTAAAGTCCTGTTGGCTTCACAAATAAAATACAACTTCACTATCTTGCACGCCGTACCTTTCAAGATAAGATTCCAGCCAAGACCCCTGCCACCACGTGCCTTCCACCTAACTTCTTTTTCATTCTTTTTCTTCAGGCTTGCTCCTATCTCTACTTTGCACATGCAATTTGCTGTAGCAGAAAAGTCCTTCTCCTTTTAGAAAATTTCTATTCCTTCTGCACATCTTAATTCAAGTGTCACTTCCTCTGGGAACTCTCCAAGACTTTGGCAGGTGGCGTTAACATTTCCCTTGTCCATACTTCCACAGCATTTGGTACAGACTTCTGCATTAGAACCCAACACACATAGCATGTGGGTATTTCTTCCCTGTTTGACTTTGAGTTCTCTGAGGACAAAGTCTGTGTTTTGTTCATCTGTGTTTGTTTATCCCTGCTTCCCATCCTGCCAGCTTTATTTTTGACTGCTAGAGATCAGAGAATCTATGAAACAGATTGGAAAATTGAGACCAAGTGGCAAGATGGGGGTTTCATTTATAGAACATCTGTTCTGGGAGGCACTGTATTTGATGCTTTAGGTTCACATTCTCATTCAATTTACCCCAAGCCTTTGAGAGGCCGAGGTGAGCAGGGCGCTGGGGTGAGAAGTGACCTGTTAAATGTCACAGAGTGAGCTGGTGGCAAACCCTGTTCGAGAACCCTACAATCCTGACTTTCCTGCCCTGGGTTCTCCCCTTCTCCCTTGCTTCCAGATTTTCCCTTCTTCTGTCTGTTGTCTCTTCCTTCTATATTTTCAACTATGCTTCTTTCTTTCTTTCTCTCTTTCTCATTTTATCCTTTTCCTCTCTTTTTTTCCCAATCATCTTCTCCACTAAATTCCTCCCTTTCCTTGGCCTTCACCCCACCCCTTATTCTAACTCCCATTTCTCCTTCCCCATCCTTTCCCTTTGATTCTCTATTTTACTTTTTCCATCCCACTAATACTTCCATAGGAAAGTGGACTTTATCTACTATCAGAGCTTTCTTGTTCTGTGCCCAGTCTCCACCCACCCCCATTTCTTTGGCTGTGATTGAGCCTCTGGTCACTATGCCCCTCAACATGATACTCCCAGCACACATTGCCCTCTTGAGGCCTGGATAAGCTGCCCAGCAAGGAATTAGCCTTGGGCTAAGAGACAAGCTCAAAGACCAGTGAGGTTGGTTGGATCATCTTTCTTTGCCCCAGACAAAATCCCAGTCCACCAAGATGAAGAGACCTGAGACTCTGAGTTTCCCCTGGGAGCTAAGTCTTACCAGAGTGGAGAATGAAACTTGACACACAGAGCGAGATCCTGTCACTACCTAAGCCCCAGGGTAACATACACAGCAAAGGCTTCCACAGACCAGATAATATCAACTTCTGAGACTGGAAAAGTCACAGCTGGTTTCAGAACTAAGTTGCTGGTAGAAACTCTTCTGCGAGAAAAGCTTGAAGTCTTGTACATTTAAAACACTTGTTTTATGCTCCTTGAAACAAATGCTAAAGAACCATAAAATGACCTGGGGTGGGGGTACGTGTTAAGTATTTGATTGCAAACAATTTTGTTCCTTTTACTATTCATTAACATAAAAAGATGAAAAATTCTGAGAACATAGTTTGCATAGATTTAGAACTTAAAGAATTTAATCAAAAGTAAATATAACCTTGGGAAATTAAGCAATTAAATATTAGGGATCTAAATACTAGACTAGTATAATTAATATTTGTGAGTATCTTTTTTCTTTTTCCTATAGGGGAAGTTCTTGGTGAGTCTTGTAGGATCATTAGGGACATACTCTTGAGGGACTCAGTTCCCAGTATCCAAAGGGAGAGACAGAAACAAAAGACCTGCTCCCAAAGAGTCTGGCTGGGATATGTTTGCAGATAGAAGTTGGGGGAAAGAGAGCATCCCCCAGAGAAGTGGGGAGGTGAGAGAAAACTCAGCGGCCATAAAGCAAGCAAAGGGAACTTTAGGAGCTCTGAGAAAATGAGAAATGGCTTTAGCTCAAGACCTGGTAGCTCTGCTCCACGGACTGTGAACTCCTTAAGGGTTGGATTGTGTCTAATTCATCTTTACTACCCCAAAGCCTAACACAGCACTTGGGCATAGTAGACATCCAATAAATGTGAGGGAACTTCAAAAAGTTCATGGAAAAATAGAATGAAAAGGTGCTACCCATCTTTCCATGAACTTTTTGAAGTACCCTTTTATTTGCCGGGTGAATATTACCTAACATTTCTTGAATACTTACTCTATGTCAGCCTAGTCTATCTGCTTTACGTATATTAACTTAAAATTTCATCACAACCCTAAGAGGAGGAAACTGAGGCACAGGAAGTTTAAGTAATTTGCTTAAGGTTACACAGGTGGTTAATGCTCATGCTTCTAGAGACTCGTAGGGACTCATTACCAAAATACAGGGAGTTTGTGAACCATGGACCCTCTGGGTTCCCTGCCAGAGAAAGGGAATGTAGGGTTCCAGTGATAATACTAAGGAGGGGGGGCTCATCTAGTGGTAGTACCATGTTTTGTGCCAGAAAAACACTCAATTTAATCTCATTTAATCTTCTTTGTAACCCTATGTGGGAAGCAATATTATTCCCATTTAGAAAATTGAGACTCAGCAAGGTAAAGAACTTGTTTAAAGTCACAAAGCTAGTAAGTAGCAGTCAGTATTCTTTTCATTAAAACAGGCTCCACTGTCACTTGAAAACTGTAGTCCTGGATTATCCTTGCTCTGGAAATGTGGCCCAGCCTCCCTCCCGCATCTGTGCTCTCAGAGCAATCCAGCTGACACTCTTCATCTGAACCCTGCTCCAGCCAGGAAGTGAAGCAAAGGATAAAGAGACATTGCTTTACTGAAGAGAGTGAGTTTATTTAAAAAAAAAATGCCCAAGACACTGAGCCACATGCTTAGAGAGACGCAAAGGTGCTTCCAAGAGAGGAGAACTGAGTCTCTGCCTTCTAAACTGAGCCACCATCCTGCCCAAGAGATTCCAGAAACCAGGAGCCCAGCCTGTGTTGTAATCACAGTAGAGTTCAGCTTCCCCCAAAGAAGGTCCCAGCAAGTCCCAGATTCCATCCTTTTCAAGTGTGTGTTTCTCTCTATTCAGCTTTTAAACCTGGGTCTAGGAAAGGCTTTTATGAGTCTTATCTGCTCAGCCCAGTCACATGACCAAGTCCTGGCTCAAGGGATTCCATGACAGCAGCTCCACCAATCAGACTCATAACCCGGACTTGCGGACTTGGACTGAGGAACAGCAGAAGCAGGTGCAGTGGAGAACATGCTGAGCCTGCTTTTTCAGGTTGTTGGCAATTTTCTGAGCTCCTCAGTAATCTTTCAGTAAGATCCCTGATAGGCCATTCTCCCCTCTTGCCTAACTGCAAATTGACAGACTGACTTTGGTCCTCCCAGGAAGATGAGGGAGGCCAGGCAATCTGCAGCCACCTTCAAGTTTTGCCCAGATTCCCATCAGAAGCCACGAAAGCTACCTTGAAAACCCAAGGTGAGAAGTAGGGATGGAAGAGCTAACACCATCAAACAAGGAAATGACAGTGCCAGCTGAAGGCTGCTTTGGTGTTTTGGTACCATGATTCCCAGCAGTTAAGCTGATCTTCGTCTGTGGCCTTCAGTCTTAGAACTCACCCTTCTGCCTACCAGGTACTCAGCTTTATCCCAGTTTTAGAAAATTGCCCATGTTGGTGTCTGAGTGTCCAGCCCTTTACCTCAGGGGAATCTGACTTTCCCTTGCATATTTATTTCCAGCTCACAAACACCTCTCTTAAGATTGTCTAAGCTCAACCATGGTTCTCCGAAGGACCTTAAATCTTCCAAAGAAGAAAGAGACCTGGGTGGAAACCTTCTTTACCTCTTAGTAGATGTGTGATTTAATTTCTCTGAACTTCAATTTCAGTACCTTTATATAGAAATAGGACCTACCATAGGATTGTCCTACATCTTGAATGAGATAATGCGTTTAAAACCCTTACCCATTTAATAGTCTCTTTCACTTGCGTTTGTATCATGCATCTCTTTTCTGTCCATGTGACACTAGAGAAACATCCAATTAGTGCTTCTTGAATTTCTCCCCTAACTACTATCCTTTGTGATGATTTTATAACTATTATTTCATTGGCTCTTAAAACAATTCCTTTGGAGAAGGCAGCAAAGGAATTATGCCTTTTCTACTGATGGCTGCCTCTTTGAGCCCTTTAAAATGCAGACAATTTGCTCATGGGGTTGACCTGTTATTTGCTTAGACATGTTCCCGTTCATTGATTTCCCAGGATACCCATACTTCTTCAGCTTAAAATTTCTTATTTTAGGACTGACACCTTTGAATTTAGTGATGAATATTTGAAATATCTACTTGTCTCATACCTTGACTCTGCTTCTCGGGTAATCCCATGGATTAAGTGACTGTATTCAGATGATCAGAACTCAGCTCCTGGAGGCTACTCATCTGCTCATTGGCTCCACTCACAGCAACCATGAATAAGAGGCACCTGTCCAATGGCAGTCCAATTTCCAGCCTGGCTTGGTGTCTCACTACTGGTGATCCCAATTCTATAGGGAACTCTTTCAATTTAGATGGCTTTCCAAAGAGTTAATGACACATGCTAGTATTTCCTCATAGTTTTTATACTTTTTATTTCTTTTTAATTCTCTATGTACTGAATTTATGTATTGCTATGGTGCACACTCATGATCATTCCCTCATTTTCTGAAAATATACAGTATATGAGCTCTGATGGCCTGTTGGCTCTCAGCACTCTCAGTGAAATTAAAAGCCCTATACAGCAAATACAGTTTCTCTTCATTACAGGATCTAGATCTCTATTGGACAGTATCTGGTATTAAAAATAGCCCTAGGCTAGTTTGGGTTCTAGTCTAAGCTTTGTCTCTAATTCCATGGAACTTGGCTACATTATTTCATCTTTATAGATTTCAGTGTTTTCACCTGTGGTACTGGAATAATTCTATCTACCTTGATTAATTCCCAGGGTAGTTGTAAAGATCCAAAGATACGTGAATATGTTTCAAAAGATTACAAGGTAACATACAAATGCATGATGTTCATATTATTAAATTTAATGCCAATCAAAGTAATTGACTTTGAAACTGAAATGATACAGAGAAATGAACCATTTTAAGTATTGGTCAGGTGTTAACATTAACCAGTTAATCCCTAAAGTTCTGACTTTGTGAATATACTTTGGGAATACTGGCTGGTACTGAGCCAGAATTCAGATTTTAGTAGAAACATCTAAGTAGATATTTAAGAAATATGAAATCAGAGATTTCCTTTCTTGTGTTTTATGAGCCAGGTAAACACAAAGGCACACTTATATGCAGTCAAACGTATTCTCTCTCTCTCTGACACACACACACACACACACACACACACACGCACGCACGCACGAAGTATTACCCAATTATAAAACAAAAAGATTTTCTTCTAGCTAAGGGTAGGATTTAGTTTCTACAACACAGCTAGGTGTTATTATCCCCATTTTACAGATGAAGAAAATGAGGCTTGAAAACATATGACTTACTTCTAGTCACCCTGTTAGCATATGGTAGAATTAGGATTCACACACTTGACAATGTTTCCAAAATCTCTATCTTTCCTAAATGCCCATTATTTTGACTGGTTTCTGCCTATCTGCCTTAGAAGATCTGGGAGAGCAGGGTAAAAATAAAGATTCCTGGACTCTACTCAGGAATTCTTGAAATTCTGGTTTGGTATTCTGGGCTGAGTCCTTCAAATTTGTATACTAACAAACATCCCAGGAAATTGTGAAGGGCAGTCAGGTTTAGCATCATTACCACATTACACTGGTAAGTTCAATATGCCACATGAGAAAGGATCAAGAGTAGTGGCAACTTCTGGAAAAGGTAAGAGATTGGTGACAACATCTGAATCACACACATATGCACACACACACACACCTCTTCTTTTCTTACTAAAAAATGTAAGCTTTGCTTATATCCCAATCCAATCCAAAGGAAGGGATTTTTGTCTGTATTTTACTCTGCACTCCAAGTGCCTAGAACAGTGTCTGAGGTACAACAGATTGCTATTAATATTTGCTAAATGCAGATGAATGAAATTCATTAGTTTCCCTGGCAAAGAGATGGATATACAGACAGATTGGGAAAATAGGTGTAAGTCTCTGGTTCTATGTTTGCTCATTTCTCTGAAAGATTTTTAAATGGTTAAATGCTTGGAGCAGATGTTCCAATTCAAGAATGAGCTGGTCCTTTTCACATCCCTGTAATCTTTCTCCTGAAATTGTTAATGAAACTTAGAGACAAACATACCACAGTTCAGCTCAAAACTGGGCTCCTCAGTCCCTTTGGTTCATTTCCTCCCAAATTCATGAATTCAGGAAGAGCTTGGCAACTCTCTGAATGAGACGACTGTGGCAAAACAAATTTATGAATCCAATCAGAAAGGAACAGAAGTGATTTCACTGGCTTGATGGATGTGCCCCAACAAATCCCTGCCTCCCTCTGAAGCTGGGGGGTTAGAGGAAGTTTGAAGAGACAACATGAGAAATCTATTTTTGACGCGATATGGATCCCAAGTGAATGTGCCCAGAGGTAGGGAAGGCAGCAGTCTGCATCCATTAGCATCGCCAACATCTGTCCTCCCTTCCAGCCACCTCCACCGAGGCTCACTGACCACGGTCTGTCACTAGATCTAGTGCCCAGATGTTCTGCTTGAGCAGAACATTCATAGCACTGTCAGGGTGAGCCCAAGCATTATAGGGGAGAATGTTGCTGGGGCAGGGGAAGCATATAGGGAGAGGCTGGCAAACTTCCCCCATGATGGCTACCATGCTGTTAAATGAATCAGTATTCCAGAGGATTAAATCTGTACTGTTAATGATCTTATTCCCACCACCAACATCCTTAAGATCAGAAGTTATGTTGACAAGTGCCTGAGTTCATTTTAACCCAACTCAAGCATGCAGATTTTCCCATGTCTAGCCTGTGCCGTGCAGCCACAACCAGCTTTTCAGAAATCGTAATCACAGTCAACATATTGGGGGCTTCCTGTGTAACATGTTTTGTACTAAGTACTTTAGGGCATGATGTCTTTGAATCCTCAGAATTAGATAGGAATCTGAATACCAATATTTCACAAACGGAGATGCTGATGCTCAAAGAAGTTAAATAACTCCAAGACTACACAGTGAGTAAGAGATGGAGCAGGCGTTCTGCCTTCTCCAGAGCCTGAGCTCACTACGAGTTACCATTCTTCGGACCTGCACAACTGCGGGAACACTCCACCTTCAACCTCAGTCCTTCAGGTTTGACCTTTCAGCTCCTCTTTTCAATTCCCTGCCTCCCTTATCTCAGCTTGGGCATTCACATGACCCTTACCGGTTAGTCTTGGAGTCTTTGCTCTGCAATTCTGCCTCAAGCCTAGCATTTAGAACTTCATCTATACCTATTATCCACCTTGACAACCACAGATTCTCTTAGCCATCTGGCTACAGTTGCTCAAGAGTTACAGCTTTTCATGCAACTCCTGGAATTTCTGCACAATGGAAAAGCAAAGAAGAGGCAGAGAACCTCTGATATTGGTGAATCTGGACATGAGGGGAGTTACAGCATCATTACGAGTGAAGTGATCGGGTCTCTGGGGAGTGTACAACCTAAAAGAAGATTCTAAAAAACACTTGCAGAGTGCAAATCCTGACCTGATCGCTGTGTGACCTGGGCAAGTTACTTACCTTCTTTGGTACTCTGACTCCACATCTGAAAAATGAGGAAAATTCTTCCTTTAAGACAGAATACAGGTTGTTGTAGAGTAAAGTACATGGGATACATGCCCCACTGCCTGGTGCTTAGAGAATTTACTGCCACTGGTTCCTGCTATAGTTTGAATGCTCCCCCAAAACGCACATTGATACTGGATCCCCACTGTAACAGTGTGAAGAGCGTGGGAAATCCCACTATGGTATTTGAAAAGCAGGGCCTTTAGGAGGTGATTGGATTGTGAAGGCTCTGCACTCACGAATGGATTCACAATTCACAATTCATGAATGGATTCACAATTCACAATTCATGAATGGATTAATGGGCTAATGGATGAGTGGGTTATCACAAGAGTGGCACTGGTGGCTTTATAAGGAGAGCAAGTGAGCAGCTAAAATGCTACCTGTCCCCCCCGCAGGCCATGTGACACCCTGCATTGCCACAGGACTCTGCAGAGAGTACCCACCAAGAAGAAAGCCCTCACCAGATGTGCTCCCTGGACTTGGAGTCTTCCAGCCTTCAAAACTCTAAGAAATTAGTTGTTGGTTTTTTGTTTTTTTTTGAATTATCGATTTTTGGGTATCCCGTCTTAAGTGACAGAAAATGAACTAATACAGTTCCCTTAACCTATGGAATGATTTCTGAAAAGTTCCTCACTGAGGAGTAGTTCCAAAACAAGTCTGGGCCTTCTCTGCTAGACTGATTCTGCTGCCCTGCAACTCAGCCCCTACAAGTACCCTCCCCAGCCTTCACCTGAGCCTCAGGTGTGTCAAGAGCATGGCGTTTACTGATCTTTGGCCAAACCCACGTTCAGGGGACATTCTAAAGTATAGGATGGAGCCTTCTTTCTCTGAGCACTCAAGAACCACAAGCCTGAAGGAAGGAAGGAACTTCCTCCATGCTTCCTTAGTGCTAAGCTCCCAGGTTGGGACCTCCCCGATGTCTACCGGCCCACACAGGGCTGCTTTTATGATCTGCACAGACTGAAGTCTCCTGGCTTCTTGGTGCAGAACAGGTGGAAGGCTCAGAACAGGGAGCCCTCAGTCAGTGTCAAAGAGAAGAAAGAAAGGTAGGAGAAGAGAACAATACTGACCGGGGCCTGTTTTGCACCTGGCTCTGCACTCTTCACTACCCATGTTGTTCCAAAAGCCATAATAACAAGCTGTATGCTGGGTATCATCTTCTCCTTTCTTGTGAGGTAGAAACTCAAAGGCCTTCAGTGACTTGCTCAGGGCCACCCAGGTTTTGAATCTAGATCTATTAGATGGCAGGACTTGTGCTTTCTCTTTTACCATGCTGCCCCACATGGAAGGGACACAGACAGGGAAAAGGATAAGAAAGAATTCTGGTTTGGGGCAGGGAGCATGTGGCTGTGTGAGATCTGAGGCTCTGAATGTCAGATTCAGTTCTTAAATGCCTCCTTGCACATGTCCCTGAGTCTTTGATTCTAGAAGACAATTGTCAGGTGAAGGCTTGGACACCTGGTCTCCCCTTGCCTGGAACCAGGGAAGGTCATCTCATAATTAACTTTGTGACACAATTCAGTGGAATGAGAAGGGTATTCTTCAATTGTTTTGTGGTGCAGAACAAATGCCTCATTAATCAGAAACGCATCAACCTGAGCCCAAGCACTAATAACACGAGAGAGAGTAATGAGTTGGTATCACTGGGGACACAACCGCAGTCACACACTCATTCTTCAAAGGAGCTCATGGTGCTTGGGCTTGAAAGACGGACAGTCACGGGAGGAATGAGAGGCAAGGCCGGGCAAGAGATAGGGGAGAGAGACGCAGAGAGGAGGAGGAGGAAAGGCGTCCTGCGTGCCTTCTCCCAAGATGTTGGAGAGGAATGGAAAGAGACAGAATTTTGAGGATTATGATCCTGGGGCTAAGAAATGAAGCCAGGAACCAGACTGGTTAGGATATGGGGCACCAGTTCAGAAGCAAAAATGCTAACTCACAGAGCCACACAGTCATGGGCTCTTGGTTCCTAGCATGGCATCCCTGGGCCTATTCAGACAAGAACACAGAGATGGAGATGGTAACTCCGGCTCATGATCTGATTTCAAGTCACACAAACTATGACTTCATCTGTTCCTGTGCTCACTCATTCATCCACCCATCCCTTCCTTCATTCAGTCAATAAATAGTCACTGTCGAGAGTCTTGACTTTGGGCTGAAAGACATCAGGTAAATGTGGCCACCCTAATTATATCATACTGATCAAAAGTTCTGACTGACCACTGTGACACTGCAGACTTCTCATATGTTGAATCACAATATGACCCCAATATCCAAATTAAACAAACCTAGTTTTAGCTACCTTTGATTTAAAACTAAGAAATAAATTATTACATAATCGACGAATTTTATTTACAAACAAAATTTTTAAAACATGAGATTTAGTGGGGGCTTAAAATAAGATCAAAATCTTCTGAATTAGCCTTAATCCCTGATTTTAAACATGAAGGGACTGAATCATTCTTAGAAGAAGGTTTTATCCAAAGTCTACACAGCTGTTCTGAGACAAAGAAAAAATTGAAACCCAGAGTCATATTCCAAGCTCCATGTACATTTCACTACATCACATCACAGAAGTTCCAGGTGTAGAAAGATAGTTGACCTTTCCAGTCATGATAGGGTTGGCCTAACCCTTTAAGAAATGGGTCAACTTTTCCAAACAGAGTAAAACCAGCCACTTGTTGAGGATTCCATTTGCTGCCAGAGCCTGGTCTGTATCAACATGAAGACATACTTCCCTTCAAGTCAGAATTCAGTTTTTGGCCTAATGGGGGACCTCTTGGGGCACAGAAAAGGGCTTGAGGACTTTGACAGAAAGGGCTGAAAGGCTAAGGAGATCTCGTAGGAACCCAAAATGAAGCAAATTAGAAAGTCAGCAGAGGAGAACCTTCAACTAAGGGCAGACTTTTTATCTGATGATAAGATTCTTCTTTCAGTGACCAGGAGGGGGACGGGATGCATGCTGACTTTGTACTCAGCACTGTATCAGCATCAAGACTTTTATTTTACTTTGAGAGACAAAGCTTATTGTAAGAATGGCCCTGGGAGGGAACCAAATCTAGTCAACACTTTAAGTCCTTATTTCTCTGCACTCCATGACTTTTTTTTTTATTGTGTATATTTAAGGTGTACAACATGCTATTTTGATATACACGTGAATACTGAAATGATTACTATAGTTAAGCAAATCTACAGTGGAGCAACTCTTGGGCATTCTTTTCTTCTTAAATTATTTTCTTTATATTCTCTCAGTATTATTTAAATTATAGAGTGCGTGTGTGTTCCCAATGCTTTTCTACCCCCTGTTCTTACAATCTCTTCAAGGATCTAGAACTGTTCCATACTTTCCTTCCATACCTCCAACGAAAAATCTTCAATATTTCCACCTCTCTCTTAAAGTAAAACTCCTTAAAAGTGGCTTGTTTTTTCCATTTTCTGTTGCCTGTCTCTTTGGTCTCATCTTTCCCCACAGTCTCCTTGAAATCTGTATCCAGTCCTATGAACACACCTTGTTATTTCTTGCACCTAGACTTTTAAACATATGAGACAGGTTTACAGATAAGGAAGCCAAGGCTCAGGGAGATTATGCTGATTGTTAACAGGAAGCCAGAACTCTCCTTTGGAGATGTCTGATGTCCTATAGCCTGGTTTCATTCTCATGGAATCTTGCAGGAGCAGGTAAGAGGCAGGGAAAGAGATTTCAATAACCAGGCTTTCATCTGGTGTGCTAATTCCCTCTTCAGTTGCTTGTTGTACCCTTGATTCTTTGTCCTGCTAGCAGGGAACTGAAATCAACTCCTGAGATCAATCTTGGCTCTAGACTTTACACGGGTGAAAGGGAGGTGAGGCTCACTAGCGCCCCATGGTGGTGAGTTTGCATCACTGCTTTCTCCCTGGCAGGGGCAAAGGGTTTCCTCGTGCTTCACTCAATGCAAGAATAAAAACCCATCCCATCCTCATCTTCTTCCCACTTCCCTCCTTCATATTCTCTTTTTTACTTCCTGCTGCTTCTCCTCCACCTTCCACCTCTCATCTTCCACTTTTAATGTTTATCCTCTTTTTTCTTCCTCTTCCTCTTTTTCTTTTTCTTTAAAAAAATTTTTTTTAGATAATTTATTATACATACATGTTGGGTACAACGTTGATTTTCAATAATTGTGTACAATGTGTGATGGTTAGATCAGGACAGTTAGCTTATTCACCTTTCTATAAATATGTGCTTTTTCTTTTCCCGACAATCCCCAGCAGGATGGCATTTTTAATTCTGACTCTCACTGGTCCCTGGCATTCCATATTTTATAACAGGAATTCGGTGGCCCCTCTTTTCTCCTCTGCCTCACATTCCCAGTTTTCCACAAATTGTCTGGTCTCATCCTACGATGCTGTGCAGTTGGAGGCCTTAGGTCAGAAGTCAGGACACACTTGTTTGTCTCAGGGCTTGCTTAGTTAGAGCCTGTGAGGTCTCAGGCAAGTCACTGCACTGCTCAGAGCCTTCACCACCTTGCCTATGGTGGGGATAACTAAGAACACAACCCAGGACTGTGGTGAAGATTAATGAGACAAGAGGCTGTGAAAACATCACGGTCAGCTACAAAGTGTTCTGTGAACCACAAAGTCTGGAACGTCTGCTAACTCCTGTGAGCTCACTCACTATCTTCCATTGTGTTCCATTGCCCAGCCTCTGTCCTAAGCAGTACCGGTCCCTCACTGCCACCTGCCCCAATACAGTATGCTAAGCACTGCATTTATACCTTAGCCCATGTCCAACTTGCTTATTTGTCATGTTTCAAAGACTAGCTTCTGTTTAAGCTCTGCCAGAACCTCCCTGCAGCTGTTTCTGTGAACTTCAGTGTACCCTCTAGCACTGGGTTCTTCACTCTACACCTGTGGCTGAAGGCTTTTCTAGTCAGTTAGGTATAAGCAACAGATGGAGAAGATATGTTCCTTAAATTCTGTGTCACTAACCTAGTTCTGAGCACAGGTGACAATCAATACTTGATGTATTAATCTCCTGAAGTTCTTCGGAGCCCCAGCTTAGTTCTAGTAAGCTATGTCAACTCCCTTCAGTCTTTTTCTGCAGAAACGTATGAAAACATTACAGGGTCAGACAGAACTGGCTTTGAGCCCCAACTCTAGTAAGCCCCGACTGTGTGATTTTAGGCATATTACTTAACTTCTCTGATCTTCAATATCTTTATCTGTTAACTGGGGATATGAATAGTACCTACTTCGTAGGGTTATTGTGAGGATTAAATGATGGTTATTTATTTGGTTATAAATAGATAATTGTTATTAGGTTCTTCCAAAAATTAGTGATCAATTATTTTTTAGCTCCACCATCTCTAGTTTCTTCCAAATGATTCATCTGTCATAATTCCTTTCCTTTTAGTACAGGCTGCAGCTCTTTACTCTTGAGCATTCTTTCCTTCTTAAAGATATCAGATGGACATTTGAGATGAACAGAAGAATCTGTAAGTGTGGATTGCTTAACAGGTGATAAGCACTATTCAGAAGGGCAGTGGCCTTTTGATCCAGTCATTTAGAGGTGGCCTTGCTGCTTTTTAATGCTAGGGACATTTCAACATGCCTTCCTCTCTCCATTTCCCCTTACCAAGTCATGGGCACAACAGATACCATCACTGTACCCCTGTTCTTACCCACCTTTGAGCTCAGCCCACATCAAAATGGCCTTAGCAGAATGTCCACCTTCATGCCAGGGGAGATAGGGCTGAGACCAAAAGGAAGCTGCTGGTGAGAATCAACTAAAGACAATTGAAGCAGAGACCAAGCAGTTCTGGAAAGGGGCCCAGGTACAGAGGTGCAAGCCAATGAAACAGGTAGTATCAAAGCAGGAGTAGTGGCCATGAGAGCAAGGCACATCTGGAAACATCATCAAAGGTCAAAGAAGAAGGAGTGGCTGATCCCCCGGAGAAAAGGAAGATGCAGCTCCCGGGAGATCACCTCAAATTCTTGGGGCCCAAATTGTCAGGCAGTTTTTTTAAATGCATTTGCACATGGGAGGGAAAAGAGAATTAATTCTTAATTAATCACCTGCTATGTGCTTGGCTCATTCATATACTTGTTATTTCATTTCATCGTCAATAAAAATCTTGTGAAATAGCCCCTGTAATGTGGCTCTGACATCATGTCATACATTCTTCTCTGCTCCATCCCCCCCACTCTGCTCCACCTCCATCCTGTGCTTCAAATGCTCCAATCTCACTCCTACGTCAGGGCCTTTGCACTTGCTGTTTCTTTTGTCTGGAATATTTTTAAACCCAATATTCTTGTGGTTTGCTCCCTTCCTCCTCCAGATCTGTGCTAATATATGCCATCTTCTCAGAGAGGCCCACGCTAAGAACCCTGCTTGAAATTGCAACTCTTCCCCATAGCATTCCATATCTCCTTATCTGTTTTTCTTTTTCCCTCCATGGAAATTATGGGTGGCTAATTTTACACACACACACACACACACACACACACACACACACACACCTCCTTTATTATGCTTTTTATTGTTTGTCACCTTACTAGAACCTAAGCTTCTTGGGGGCAGAACATAGTTACATGCCTGGCACTTAAAACACTTGGCATACAGCAAACAATATTGAAAGAATGCATGAATGAGTGAATGAATGAATGGGGCTTATTTTTGTCTTTTACCAATGAGGAAACTGAGGCTCAGAGAAGTGAAATCCTATGGCCAATGGCCATCCAGCCAGTGAGTGCTGAGCCAGAGTCAGAACCTGATCTGCCCAGCTTCAGAGCAGCCCTGGTCCTTTCCACACCTACGCATCCAGGGCAATACAAGGGGTGCGGGCCACAGGGCATGGGACTGCATCAGGCTGAACCTACATGAGAAGGAGATCCTCAGAAGTTCCCATCAAACAAGTTTGAAGAACTCGAAAGTTTTGCTTAGAATATATTTCTACAAATGTGTTGGGAGGCCCAAACTGACCAGATATGAGGTTAACAGTTATGCGACCCCACTTCATCCTCTGTGTGAACCATGTATTACTATCAGCCTCATTTTTCAGGTGGGCAATTAAATGCTCAGAGCATGTGAAACACTTTTCCATGGCCACACAATCTTGGTCCTGAGACCTTTATCCCTTGCCCCTTCGTTTGCTCCTCCCTACCTTTCCCGTTGTCCCTGGACCCCTCTGCCCACTTGGGAAAGCCGGTGTTAAGCTGCTCTCCACCTGGCGAGGGCTGACCCACGACAAGCAGCCTGAGTGCATCCTGCCATGACAGAACACAGGCTTCCAACTTGACTCTGACCCTGAGCACACTGCCAGCCTCTGCCAGCCCCGGTCCCTGCTAGGCCAATCAGTTTATTTTCTCTAGAGGCAGAGAGGTATGGAGAATCCTCATGGCAGGAAACTGAGGTGTTTCATACTGTGAAAAATCACAGAAGGCCATAATTTGAATTCCTCACCCACTGCCAGTGTGCAGAGGTGCTAGAATCATTTCCCTATATCTAGCTTGGGGGCAGGACAGCCAGTGACGAGAACAGTGCATGGCCTTGACCCTGGGGAGCGGCAGAGGGTACCCCCTGGTCCATGGTGAAAACCACATTGGCCAGATCCTTGGCAAATGAGAAGCTGTGATAATTTGGATAGACACTGGCTGGAAGTCTGTTTGTTCTGACTGCGAAGAAAGTGTTTATGAAGCTAACAAGAAATATAAACAAGAACCAGAGGGGAATGCGACTGCTTCTAAGTATGCTTGATATGCTAATTACAAATATGCTTATCTTTTTGTATTAAAGCAGGTCTCTCAGGAATTTATGTGTTAGCTAGTTGCTACAACTACTTGAAAGATATTACATGGGATTTCTTTAAATACAAGTCATAGTTTAGTCATTGCTATCTATTTATTCAATAAGTATTTACTGAACTCTTATTCTGTGACAGGGACTGTGCAAGGTACTTGGGGGGAAATAGGGAATGAAATAGAGGAGGTCCCTGCCCTCAGGAGCTTCTGTTCTAGTCGGGTGAACTCTGTTCTGTTTGGGCAGAGGTGGTGTAGGCTGCTGCAGTTTTAGAAGTAGAGTGAGAACATCTCAGAAAGCATATTGAAAGGAGACCAGCATCCATGCTCCACCCAGATACAAGAGGCAACGTGTTAGGCCATTCATGAACTGGTGCACAGGTCCTTTTAAGCTTTACTTACAATGCCAGAGAGATTGAAGTTCAAATCCTAACCCTGCCACTTGTTAGCTATGTAACACGGAGGAGTCACATTATGTCAATCAGCTTCAGAGAATAAATCTGCTTGATAGAGATAGTAATTTGAACCTCGTAAAATTTTATGGATTAAATGAGATAATGGACATAAAATGCTTGTTCCAATATAAAAAACAGCATGTGATGGCCAATATTATCATTAGCTTTTATCTCTAAATTATAAGAAAGCCTGTATTATCCTGAGCTTCAGTGTTACTCACCTTAGTACATGCAGACACATGCATACATATATAATAAAAACATATATATTGTGTCAACACGTGCACATACCTTCACTACACATGAAATATATGCCCATGAACCTGAAAGAGAAGTATCTACATATTCACAGATGCACACACATGTCCAAATGCACATACACTTCTCCATGACCATATTTCCTTTTCTAGGCTTTCTCACCCCGACATATACCAGCCTCTTTTAGTCCTCTTCAAATTCCAAATGTGAAGAACACTGGGACAGGTCACTTTTCTTCTCTGATTTCCTGAGTTCCCTCAAGCACAGGGTTGGATTTAGCAATCTTCAAGATCCTCTTTGTTTCTTGGTTTGCTTGCTTTGGTATGCATTTGTTTCTTATCCCTGTATTTCTCTATTTTTCTCCTTTTCACACTCACCTTCCTCCCCTCCAGAAAACATTCCACAGAAGATCCCTGTGATTCTGATTTAACTCAAACCAGGAATTTTCAGTCCTACTTTGCAAACTTTGACTCCTGGGATGCTACCGCCAGTTCCTCATTCTCCGTCCAGTGAACTACAACATCAAACTCTGCTCCAAGGATTTTGTCAGCTTGATCATTGTTCTCTTGCCAACTTGGTTGCTCCCATCAAAATTCCCCTTCATTCACATAACACCTTTGAGCTACTCCAGAGTATTAGTAATGGAAGGTGGGAAAGCTTCCTCCTCAACTATGAAACTTTTAGATGGAGTCCTTCATCCAGAGTGCACACCTGTGAATGAATAGACACACACTCACTTCATTCAGACACATACGCACATGCTCTCATATACCCTCTTTGTTTTACCTGCTCTTTTCTTTCTACCACCCTTTGGTGCCATTACTTCAAGTTTGGGGCCAAGAAGACAGACCTCTGGTGGAAGAGCAAGTTGCACCTTGCTGCTTCACTCATGTTGTATCTTATACTGCTTCTCATTAGGTCTTTATTTCCACCTAAATTAACCTGAAATCCTCATTTCTAACTCCTCCTTCCAGCAATTTAATAGAGATTGACATTGAACATAGGAGTTTGGTGGGGGGAACAGAGAAGTGGTCCCCTCTGAATAGAGTCTATTGGGATATTTCTTGGATGGGCTATGAAAGAGCAGTTGCCATTTGTAGTAAGTCTAAATTATTGATCCATTTTTAAAGCAAATGTGATTTGGTCATTAGGGTGCAGATCAGAAGAGGAATGGCCCCTGTAAATTTCTTTAACCACTGTTCCATTCTACCCTGGACCCCCTAGCCTCCTGTGATTACATGTATCACAGTTTATACTATTTTTGCATGTAATTTTTGGTTTACCTGGGTATCAGTCAGAAAGAGATGGCACACTTGGAGAGGGTAATTTGAGGAGAGTTGAAGAAAAACCAACCAATTATGAAGATGTGGAGAGGGATTAGGGAAACCAACAGGAGATAACGCAGTACCCCAGAACTAGTGACAGTGGGAGACCTTGCCACCCCAGGTCTGCAGTGAAGACCTGGAGGGAAGGAAGTGGTTACCCGATAGGAGTTGTGACCTCTGATAGAGGCACTCAGCCAACCCTTGGTGTCTCTGCTTGGAGGGAGCTGGGAATAAACACTGTGACGTCATTGTCCTTCCACGTTCTGATCTTCCAGTGCCTTCCATTGACTAAACAAAAGCCAGTAGGCAAGGGAGCCCACTGAAGTGGTGCAGCAGCCTTCCAGAACACAGAGTGGGGTCAAGAAGAATCGAAGGTGAATCTCAGGGTTGTGGGGAGGAGGGGATGGACGAATAGAACACATCCAGCACAAACCGTTTGTCTTCCTCACCTGCCTAGGAAAGCCTCTTCAACGGAGGATGTGCTTTTCATTTTGTAGCCCAAGCCCCAAACTCAAGCCCTGATAAGTTGAAAGGACTTAATAAACTCTAAGTAAGTGAATGGATGTAAGGATGGTGAATAGAAGGATAATTAAATGACCAAATGACTGACTGACTGAATGGATGAAGGTAGGACAAAGTTCTCCCTACTGGAGTTCTTTAGATGAGCTGCTCTGGTAACTACCTATGAACAATTTGTAATTAACACATTAAAAATTCTTCTAAAGGCTTTGAAAGTCTCTGTCTCTTCTGCAGCTCAAGCATTCTGCATGGAAGCTTGTGTACAGGATGAAATTGCTTCCTTCGTAGCAGAGATTAAGCACCTCCCACCTCCTGTTTCCAGAGATCTCAAATTCTGAATTAGGAGAGACGTGAATTAATGAGTTCTTCGTGTAACAAGAAAAACCTTTTTTAATAACTGGGAGTTAAACAGAGTTTGGATCCCTGCTGATCTTATTGGCAAAATTAAATAAAAGTGACATTCTGCTGGCCCAAGCAAATTAGCAGCCAGCCTGTGTAAAGGCTCAGTTAACCCGAGACATTGTGTGATGTATTACCCATTGTTTGACGTACTTTCATAAGAGCAAGACGAAGTGTCCCATCCTTTAGACTCTGGTAATGTGCCTCATTGTTAAATTCAATAGGAAAAGCGATTCATACTGTGGTATGATTGAAAAGAAAATTGAATCCTTTTGATGTTATAAATGTGTCTATTACTGCGTGTGCACACAAATTTTCCATGGAAATTATGGTGAAAGTAGTGATTCTCCTCGAAAAATGCATTAGTGTTGACACGTTCAATTTTATCTGCATCAGAATATAAATACCCTTTAACCATGGTCAAATTGTGTGGAATGTATATACCACATCTGCATAAGTCACTTGTCTATCCATCTATCAAAAAAAAAAAAAAAAGCACATTGAGCTCTGAGAGCCATCCTGTCCTCCATTTGCAGTTTTAAAAATATATATTATTAAAAGCATTGGTGAAGTATTTGTGTGCAGGTCTTTCCAATTTAAAAAACAGTTTCGTAAAGCAAAGGTCTGTAATTTTATGTCCTGGTTACACAAAGCAAGTTTGAAAGCTTTGAGAGACCTGGCAAGTTGTTGTCTGAGTGTCACACTATCGTTGGCCACCAGGACATTATTGGTGCCATGACTAAACAAGTGGTCATGGTACCTTCGTATAAGGAAGTAGGTGCTATCAGGATATACTACTCAGCTTGGCTCTGTGGTTTCAAATCCCTTTGCTCACTAGCCAAATGAGGAAAGTAAAATGCCTGTCATCTCCTGCCCCCCTTCCCCTAAGTTCTACCCCTTTTCTGCTCTGCTTCTCCCATCCCCTGTTCCTCCCTAGATGTGAAACTCAGGGGAGATTCTTGTCCGCTCTGGGCTTCAGTCACCCCTTCAGCAAATCAAGGGAATAGTATCCATGTCCTTCAAAGTTAAATGTTTGCTACTGTTTGAACACATGACGCTCTTTTTTGACATTTTGGGTCACAAACGTAAAAAATTCAACACAAAATGGCTTAGAAAAAATGAGAATTTATTGCTCCTTTGACAGTCCCCTTCAAACCAAGACTGAGGCCATGCTTTGGTGTGACAAATTCTGTCTAGTTCCTGGGGAGATTTGGGAACCAACAGAAAAAGGTTCTGGAGTGCAGGGCACAGCACAACCAATGAAGTGCCCAACCAAGTTGGTGAGAGTTTGAAGCAATCAACCCATGCAGAAGCAGGGTGGAGAGTGAGCAGGATGCAGGGCAAGAGTATCCACACATCCAGGAGATCAGGCATGTGAAGACCAGGAGAGCGTTCTGACCTCTTCAGGTGGAATCTTGGTCTGAGAGCTGCCTGCCTGACCTTGACCAGCAACCATTAGCCTATACATTCTCACTCAATGCTTCCAGGGACAAAGTTTTCAAGGATCTAGGGGCAGTGCTGGCCTTTCCATATAAATCTTCTCTGTTCATCCTGCCACCTGATTTTCACTCTCTTTGCCTCCTAACCTATTCCATGTCCTACATGAGTTGGTTTCTTTTGGCTTGTCTTCCATTTCTGGTCCTGTATTCATCCTTCCTGCTTGAAGGCAGAATTTACCCTTTCTTCTCCCTTCTCTTGTTTAGTCCTTCAGTGTCCCCTGCTTTACTTACCCACTAGTTCTGTCTGCTTTGGGTTACTTCAGCTAACAATGTGCCCAACATAGATCTGTCCTGAGGTCACACACTGGTACCTGATTCCTTCCTTTCCAACACCGCCCCCCACCCCGCCATTGCTCATTAGATCATCAGTGTAGTACCTGACATTTTTACTGTAGAGAAAGCAGCAAGTCCTACTTATAAGCCTAGCTGAATAGCTGGGTGAGTGTCATTGATAACAGCCTGAGGCTACCAGATGGCAGTATATATGGGGTGGGAAACATGGAAACAGAGATGGGTTTGGGTCCCAGATTTGATATTGGTTAAGTCATAAGGGGCAGCCTTTGCTTGAATGATCTCTATATATTCAACAAATATTAATTGAGCCTCTTCTATATACTATCCGCAGTTGAGGGTATTGGGTACATAGTGGTGAGCCAAATAGCTTCACACACATCTTCCCATCTGATAGTCACCTGTTGGGTACAGAAGCCATGACTCTTATTTTAGCAATCTGAGTGCCCATTCCAGTGTCTGGAACCTACTAAACATTAAACACATGCCTGATATAATTGAGAAACATAGCTATGATGTAGTTACTTCCCCCGTGGTTCCAATCAGGGTGACTCTTACTTATTTTTATATAATAGCACTGCATCTTTGTGGAGGGGGATGCAATTGTTTCTAGGGGTCTTCAGGACAGTAGCACTGAGGCAGCCCTCTATTTGTGTTGCTGCAAGGGCCCAATGAACCCAGACTGACTCACCCCGCATAGGCAGCTTTCTTAGGAAATTGGCGCCTGTGCTTTCTTACAGTCCAGAACCTCTTCTAAGCAACTCTCAACATATGCTCCAGTTAGGTCTATCAGGAGCCACCGGACCAGACCAGTTATAGAACCAGAAACTCTGAGCTAGAAGGCTCATTATACTTCACTTTGTCTGGTTCCTTATTGGTTCCTTATTTAGTCTAAGCATCCTTAGCCAGTGGCTGACCAGACACTACTTACATACCTTCAGTGATGGGAAATCCACTCTACTTTGAAGCACCCACTCCTCAGGTCTGGCTGAGCTAATATCTGCTTTTCTTCATTTTCTACCCATTGACATTGGTTCTGCTGTGAAAGGTCTCCTAAACTGTAGTTACCAAGGTCCTTCATTGATTCACTCAACACATGTCTATTGAGTATCTATGTGTCAGATACTGTTTAGGTACCTGGGATAAATCAGTGAAACAATCAAACAAACAAACAAGCAGAAATATCTATCTTGGTTTAGGGAATCTGGAGGAAGAAGTTCCAGGCTGAAGAAACAGCCAGTGCAAAAGCCCTGGGGTAGGGGTGTGTTTCACTTATTAAAGAAACAGCAGAATGAATAGTGTGGCTGAAAGGAAGTGTAGAAGGATGTGACATCAGAAGGACACCAGGATCAGGTCATGGAGGACATTGTAAGGACTTTGGCCTTCACTATGCAACCCACTATTCAAGTCCTGAGGAATCCTAATATGGACAAAAAATTCACCATCAGCCTAGAGAGAAAAAGGGTTTAGGATTTGACTTGTTTCAGGAATCCTGGGTACTCACCAAATTACACCTTCCCCTCATTAATTTATCCCAGGCTGTAAGAGTGGATTTCTGCCCTAGTTCCCTCTTAATAATTCTTTTTACTGACTAGCTCTGCTGAGATACTGACAGCCTTGACATAGCCTATAGATCCTAGGTGGTGGTGGGAGAGGGGCAGGGATGGAGAGATGAAAGGAGGGGGGAGGGGTGCAGGGGGTGAGGGGTGAAGGGGTGGGTAGTTTGCTGCTCAGGAACAGGGTGCGAGTCAGAGTTCCGAGTCGGAACCACAGCTCTGCTACTTACTGTCTATGCAGCACTGAGTAGTTATGCATTTGCTCTGAGCCTCATATTCCTCACCTTTGCAATGAGAACAAGAATGCCTGTTCCACAATGCACCATATTCTATTGTACGTAAACTGCCCAGCATACAGTAACCCCTTACTAAGTCATCATTACTGCTCTACTGGCCATTTCTTGCAAATCCTCTCCACCTGGGGTTGGAACACAGCTCTTTAACCTTCCAGGCACTGCCAGGGGCCCATTTTCTCAGAGCCATGATGCTACCTCATACTTGGACTTCCAGTGTCATCAGTCACCTGGGTGTTGGCTGTCCCTTACCACCCTGTTACATGTTACCTTCTTCCTGACTTGGACCCTATTGACTCTTAAAGCCTATCTGAGACAAAGCCACTGTCACTATATATATTTGGACAAGGAATATTTGGCCACTGGACACTCCTCCTCACTGGAGAACAACCTGAAAATTGTCTTATTTATGCCCACACTGGTTCCATCTTGACTCCTTCTCATTCCCATCATACAAACTTGGCCAGGCCAAGCAGGACTTATAGCCAAGCCTTAGTAAAATCATGCCACCTGTCTGCCACATTCTTCCTTACCCATAAAGCAGTTTCTTTAGGTGCTGCATAAGTAGCCAAACCATTCCTTGGACTTCTTCATCCAGATGTTGCCTCCAATTTACTTCCAGGATGAAACTAACAGGATAGTGGCCCTTCCCCAGGGAAAAACTTCCCTGTGGCATTTCTCTGTCTCTCTCTCTCCACATGGTAGTCTCCACCTTGCTCTTTCTTGTGTATCATGTGAGCATTGCCTTGTAAGTTGTTCAGAATCAAAGTCTGAGTGGGATATTTACCCAGAGTGAATTATGGCCAGATGCATTCCTATGTCAACATGTGCCATGCTCATTTCCTACAAAGTAGTTCATTATTCTGTGGGGCATAAATAGTATTACCAGATTGACATGATTAAAGCTAGTGAGTCATTAATTAGCATCTAATTAAAAGAGATGAGTTACATATCCATGTACAGTTGCTAATGTTATATTTTTCTTGAAAAAGAAATGATTGTATACAGCAGTTGTGTTTTCATAGAAACCACACCAACCTATGTGTTCAGTTCTCTAGGGACACAGGGACAGTGCCTGCCTTGGATCATGAGAAAATTGAGTTTGCTACTCTCCAAAGACATTGGTACCTACATGGGCACTTTACATGATTTCCAGAAATCTCAATAGGGAAGCCCAGGTTCCAAAGTTGTGTCTCCTTCTGTTCAGCCTTCTACTTGATGTCAACTCATACTGCCAAGTGTTCTCACATTCTTTTTCTAATTTAATTTTCACATAAACTGTATCCCCAGTTTATAAACCAGAAAACTAAACCTCAGACAGGACCCAGTTGTGGCTGATTTGATGACAAGAGAATTTCTGAAGAAGCATCACGACATATTTCAACCATCCAAGCCAGACATTCAAGGCCTTTGAAATCATGCAAACTATCCTTACTCCCTACATTTTCCTCCAGCTACATTGTTCATGGCCATGTTTTCCCTAATGTCATAAATCTTCTCACAGCCAAATGAAAAGGCTCATCATCCTTTCCTCCACCTATGCACATCCCACCTAAACTTCTAGATGCAGGCCAATTCTAGCTCCATTCCGACAGCCTTGACTAAGTCAGACTCCAGCCACTCTTCCTCTAAGTAGATTCTTGGTAATCTGTTCAATAGGACCCACCTGACTCAAACTCTCCATGCAGACCATTGTTACAGCATCCCACACATATAGTTACTGAGCCTCTTTTTATAGCATTCGAAAGTTGACTGTTGCAGTTTTTATTAGGCACCACCTCTGAATATGAAAGTAATACATGAAAATGATTTGGAAGGAATCAGAGAAATATATCAATGGCTACACCTACAGAAGGGACTAGCATGGGAATTGGAAGAGAGCAAGTCAGAATGCCAAGAGGAATCTTCGTTTTACCCTTTACACGGCAATTATCAGTGTACTCATGTCTAATAAAAAACATTTCATAAATAAAAGCAATAGATTCCCATTGGAAGAGACTTATATATTTATAGGAAGAATAAATAACAAATAGAATAAAAAATAGTTCCCTTGTCTATAAATAACAGCTGTTAGTTTGATATTTTCTCCTATTTTATTTTTATTAAGTTCTATATTAAGATATCATGATAAGAATTATGAATCCATTTTTGCTTAATATTTTAACATATGTATCACCCATGTTATTAAAAGGTTTTTTAACACCAATTCTAATTATAGCATAAGGGATAAACATCACCCATATAAGCTTTTCCTATGATTGGACATGCATGTTTCCAATATTTTTGCAGTTTAAATATTGCTGAAGAAATCATCCGTTTTTAATTGGAAAGTTTAAATTATTTATACTTAAGAACATTCTCTTTCATTATTTTTCCCCTATGGTAGTTTTGAAAGTATGCATATTTTTTTTTAACTTTACCATTTCCTTTTAAATTTAATTCTTAGTGGAAAACTATTCAAAGTTCTCTCCTAAAGTTTTTAATCTTATTTCTCCAGTAAAATGTTGACTGGTTCATCCTGCTGTTAAACCCATATATGGCGTTCTTAATTTTAGTTATATTATTCTTAATTCTGTAATTTCAATTTGATCTTTTTTTGTACATTCCATTTCTCTGGAATATTTCTCAGCCTATCATTGCAGGTTTTAAAAACATATTCTTTATTTGATTAAAGTAATTATATCATTTTTTTTTTTCTTTATAAGTTAGAAGCTGTGGTATAAGGTACATATAGATTTAGAGTTTTTACCTTCATGGGGAAATTTGGCATTTGTCATGAATTATCTTTGTTTATTTCAAGTATATTTGCCTTTAAAATTTTGTTGTCTGATATCACTGTGTCTACATTAGCATTTTTTCTGTTTTTTTAAAGTATAAATTATATCGAGTGAAATGCACACTTTTTAAAACCTGCACTTCAATGAGTTT
Source organism: Galeopterus variegatus (assembly GCF_000696425.1). Classification (NCBI taxonomy): domain Eukaryota; kingdom Metazoa; phylum Chordata; class Mammalia; order Dermoptera; family Cynocephalidae; genus Galeopterus; species Galeopterus variegatus. The sequence continues at coordinate 791,036 of NW_007726280.1, read as the reverse complement.
TAACAACTTTATGTGCTTGTGTAACTAATATCCCTATCAATGTACAAAATATTTTTATATCTCCAGAGAGTTCACCAGTGCAATTTCCAAGTCAAACTTTTCTAAACTCTTTTACTGTAGCTGAGTACTTTTGCCTGTTTTAGAAATATATATACTCTTTTGTGTTCAGCTTATTACACTTCATGTAAGGTACTATCTGTAAAATTCATCCATGTTGTTGCATGTATCAGAGACTTATTTGTTTTTGTTCTTGAGTAATATTCCATTATATAAACATACCGTAATTTGTGCATTCATTAGTCGATAGACATTTGTATTGTTTCCAGTTTGAGACTATGGTAACTAAAGCTTATTTGAACATTCTTGTACAAGCATTTGTTTGGATTTAAGAATGCCTAGGGAAGAAATTGCTAGGTCATAAAGTAGGCATATGTTTAACTTCATAAGAAACTACCAAATCATTATCCAAACAGGCTATACTATTTTACACTCATACCAGAAGTATATGAGAGTTCTGGATGTTTCACATTCTCAGGTTGAGGAGGTTCCCTTCCACTTTCTTGAGAGATTTTATTATGAATGTGTTTTGAATATCTTCAATGCATTTTCTGCATTTGTTTAACTTATTATATGATTTTTCTTCTTTAATTTGTTTACGTCACCTTTAGTCTGTTAATTAACATTTTAATATTAAATAAATCTTGTGTTTCTAGAAGAAACTTGACTTGGTCATGATATAATACTAATTTTATATATTGTTGGATTCAATTTGCTAATATTTTACTAAGAATTTTGTGCCTTTGTTCATAAGAGAGATTATTCTATAATTTTCATTTTTAGAAATGTTTTTGCCTGATTTTGTTATCAGAGTTCTACCAGCCTCATAATATGACTTGAAAAATATCCCCTTTTCCTCTTTCTGAGGAGTTTTGGTGGGACTGGCATTATTTTGTTCTTAAATGTTTGCTAGAATTCACAAGTAAAGCCATCTGGGTGTGAAAGGTTTTTTTTACAATAATGTTCTCAGTTATAAGTTTAATTTATTTAACATATATGGGGTTATTTAGATATTCTATTTCTTCTTGTTTGGGTAATTTGTATCATTCAAGGAAATTTATCCTATTCATCCAAGATGTCAGATTTATTGTCATAAAATGTTTCGTAACATGCCCTTAACCTCCTAATGCCTGGAGGATCTTTAGTGCTGTCTCCTCTGTCATTTCTGATACTGGCAGATTGTAATTTCTCTTTTTTCTTATTAGTTCAGCTAGAGGTTTACTTGTATGTGTGTGTGTGTGTGTTTATCTTTTCCTCAAATACCAGCTTTTGGTTTCACTGGTTTTCTGTATTGTTTGTTTATTTTACGTTTCATTGATTTGTGCTCTTACTTCTATTACTTTCTTTCGTCTTAATTTTGTTTAATTTGCTCTTCTTTTTCTAGATTCTTAAGGTGAGAGCTCATATTATTGACCTGTTTTTCTGCTTAAGTTGGTTTGTGCTATGATCTGAATGTTTGCGTCCCCCACCCCCATCCCCTGCCCCAATTCATGCATTGAAACCCTAATCCCGATGTGTTGGCAGTAGGAGGTAGGGTCTTCGGGAGGTTATTAGGTCATGAAGATAGAGCCCTCACTAATAAGGATTAGTGTCCTTATAAAAGAGGACCCAGAGAGCTGCCTTGCCTTTTTCACCGTGTGAGGACACAGCAAGAAGTCGCCATGAGCCAGGAAATGGCCCCTCATCAGACATCAAATCTATGCCTTGATCTTGGACTTTCCAGCCTCCAGAAGTGTGGGAAATAAATTTCTATTGTTTATAAACCACCCATTCTATGATAGTTTATTGTAGTAGCCCAAACAGACTGTAGTGGATTGAAATATGTCCCCCCAAAACTCATTGAAACTTGAATTGTGTCCTCCAAGTTTTATGTATTAGAAACTTAGCCCCCACTGTGACTGTTAAGAGGGTAGGAAATCCTATTGTGATAAGTGAAGGATGGAGCCTTAAAGAGGTGACTACATTGTTGGATGACGTAGTAATGAATGGATTAAAAATGGTGGTCAGGGGCATGTTTCTGTGGGCTTAAAAGAAGAGTAAAGTCTGTCTGTCTGTCTGTCTGTCTGTCTGTCTGTCTGTCTCTCTCTCTCTCACCATCTTGCAATGTGGTCACTGTCGCCACCACCAGACAGACTTTGGACTTCTCAGCCTCAGAAACTGTAAGCAGTAAATGCCATTTTTCTTTACAAATCACCCAGTTTCAGGTATTCTGTTATAAGCAACAAAAATGGACTAATGCAGAAAATTTCTTTACCTTTTCTTCTTGGAAAAGGATTAATATGTTTCCAGTTGTATGCAGGATAGTATATCATGTTAGGTGAAAGTATTATGTTATTGTACCATTTGAAAAATAAGTATGATTTAAGGAGATAGTAGGGACACCAAGTTGACAAGGGGTGGACTTGTGAGGGTTAGTTCTAGGTGTCAACTTGGTTAGATGAAGGAATGCTGAGAAACCTGGTAAAGTTATCTTTTTAGGTGTCTCCGTGAGGGTGTTTCTGGCAGAGATTAGTATGAGAGTCTGAGTGGACTAGGTGGGAACCATCCAATCTGCCTGGGGCCCAGAGAAAACAAAAGAGAGAGGAAAAAGATGAAGCTCTCTCTCTATACACTGGAGCTGGGAAACACTCTTCTCTCCTGTCCATGGACATAAGAGCTTGAGACTCTTCAGCTTTTGGGTTCTGAGACTTACACCAAGGACACCATCAGCTTACCTGGTTTTGAGGCCTTCAGACTTGGATTGAGCCACACTACCAGCATCCAGTTTACAGATGGACTGTTGTGGGACTTTACTCTTCGCAATCACATGAGCTAATTCCCCTAATATTCCCTCTCATATATTTATAACATAGCCTATTGATTCTGTCTCTGGAGAACCCTGACTAATACACAGACTAAGACAGTTTGATTGAGATAGAATTTAAAATTCAATAAAATGCACCCATTTGGGGGGAGTGGTATAGTTTAACGAGTTATGAAATATATATACTTATGTGACCACCACCACATTTAATATACTATATTAACGTATTTCATCTATTCAAAGAGTTTACTCATGCTCCTTTGCAGGAAATCCACTAATTTCAAGGCAACCAACTTTGTGTTCATTTTCTACAATAATTAAATGTCTTCCTTCTTGTGTTATGCTTTCTTCATTCAAAAAATAATTTTGAGATTCATCCATGTCATTGTGTGGATCAGTAGTTTATAGTATTTCATTTTATAAATATACCCAAATTTATTTATTTTCTCACCTAATGGTAGACATTTGTGATATTATAAGCAAAGCTGCTTTGAACTGTCATGTGCACACCTATTTATAAACATATGGTTTTATTTCTTTTGGGTAAATATTAAAAAGTAGAATTACTGACTCATATAAGTGTATATACAGCTTTATAGGAAAATGAAAAATGTTTTCTAAAGTCATACTATTCTATACTCCTACCAGCATTGTATGAAAATTCTAGCTGCTCTAGATATTTGCTAAAACTTCATATTAACAGGCTTTTTTTAACATATAAATTTTATTATTCATTTTTTATTTTAAATTTTTATTTATTTTTAGCATATTCATTCTTATTAATTGGGATATTTCTTCATGCCCTTTGCCCGAGCTATCACTTCCCAAACCCCCTCCCTCCCTCCCCTTCATCGCTAGTATCCTTAGGTTTGTTCTGGCCTTCTGAAAGTTCAACATATTTTTGTGGTCTTTTCTTTCTTTCTTCCCTTCATTCCTTCCTTCTTCCCTCCTTCCCTTCCCATCTCCCTCCTTCCTTCTCTCCCGTCCTTCCTGTCTAGCAGCCAGTTATGAGTGAAAACATGAGGTATCATTTTGGAGATTTTTTAGCTATTCTAAGAGATGTCTGGTAGTGCCTCCTTGGGATTTTAATTTGCAGTTTCCTGATGACTAAGCAGTTGATCATCTTTTCCTGTGCTTTTTGGCCATTCATATTGTGTGTGTGTGTGTGTGTGTGTGTGTGTGTGTGTGTGCAAAGTGTCTGTTCAAATATTTTGTTCATTTATCACTGAGCTTTTTTGTGTTATTGTGATTAACTTGTAAGAATTGCTTATATATTCTGAATACCAGTCTTCATCAGATATATGTTTAATGAATATTTCCTTCCAGTCTGTGTCTTGCCTTCTAATTTTCTTAATGATATTTTTAAGGATAAGAAATTTTAATTTTGATAAAATTCAATTCATCTACTTTTTATTTTATAGTTTGTGCTTTTTGTGCCTTAAGACATTTTTCCTGCCATAAGATTACAAATGTGTAGAGCTAGGGCTGGGTCTGAAGCTCACAGAACCCTCAAGCCCATTGTCCAGACTGGGTCACAAACCCTTCACACGCAGGTCTATGAGTTAGGTAACTGGAATAAAGGTCCTTGGAGCCTTGGTTGAAGAAAGAGTAGTCTTTATTCAGCACACACATGTCTAAGAGCTAAGCAGTCCAAAGAGAAACTCAGAAACTCAACTGCTACCAGCAAAGTCCAAAGAAAAACTGAGCAGCTGCCAGCAAAGTAAACATGCTCTATTTTTAGATCCAAGCTCTCTGCCAGCCAGCTGCTGCTTCAGAAACTCTGAAGAACACACAAGAATAGCAACAAACTAAAATGATACATGGGTGTGCATGCACACTAAATCCACCCCCACACAACTGGTTTACAAAGAATGGGCTACACCACCCCCAAACAGACCCGAGGCAAGGTTGCCTGACTAAACTATTCTATTTTCATCACAGAAGGTTATTTTATGTTTTCATCTAAAAGCTTTACATTTTTAGCTTTATGTTTTGGTCTATGGTTCATTTTCAGTTCATTTTTGTGTATACATAAAGTAAGAGTCAAGGTTGTTTTTGTTTTCTTTTTATTTTTCACCAAGTATATATGTTAATTTCATCTCCATTTGTTGAAATAACTATCTTTTTCTGTTAAATCACTTTGGTGTTTTTGTAAAATTTAACTACCATATGCATGGGTCTATTTCTGGGCTCTAATTTGTTTTATTCATTTATGTGTCTCCCTTTATGAAAATACCATTTTGTATTAATTACTAAATATTTTTAGTAGGCCTTGGAATTAGATGGTGAAATTCTTTCAACCTTGTTCTTAATTTTTAGATTTATTTTGGTTATTCCTTTTGTTTCATTAGTTTTCTTTACCATGTTGATTTTATATTTTATTAATTTGTCTTCTTATTGTTATTACATCCCTTCTACTTAGATTCAATTTGTTTTTTCTGTCTTCTTAAGGTGGAAGCTTAGATCATTGATTTTAGTCTTTTTCTTTTCAAAGAAAAAGTACCTAAAAAATTTTTCCCTAGGCACTGCTTTAGTTGAATCCATAAATTTCACATTATTTTCACTTAGTCTGAATTATTTTCTAATTTTCTTTATGAGTTTTCCTTTGACTTTTGTGTTATATGAAACTGTGTTGCTTAATTTCCAAGTATTTGTGGATTTTTTAGATATCTTGTTTTATAACTCAATTATATTTTAGTCCAATAATGTTTGTGTAAAATGTTAATCATTTGAAATTTTCTTAGATTTTGTTCATGGCCCAACACATGGTATATCTCGGTGACTGCTCCATATGCACTTGAGAAAAATATTTCTTCTGCAGTTGTTGAGTGTTGTCTGTATGTGTCAATTAATCTACTTTGATTGATAGTGCTTTTGACATCTATATTCTTACTAATTTTTGTATAATAAGTCATTTGAAGACTGTTAGAAAAATGTTAAATTTTCCAACAGTAATTGTGGATTTTTTAGTTTCTTCTTTCAGTTTTTCCAGGCTGTGTTTCAAGAATTTTGAAGCCCTATTATTGGGTGTATGCTCATTTAAGATTGTTACAACTTCTTGATGAATTGGCAGTTTTATCATTATGAAATATGCCTCTTTATTTTTGATGATAGCTTTTTATCTTATCAGCTTTGTCTGATATTCATATAGCCACTTTAACTTATTTTGATTAGTGTTTACATGGTGTATCATTTTCCATATATTACTTATAAGCTACCTGTCTTTGTATTTAAAATGTGCATATTGTTTAATATTGCTTCTATACACAATCTGCCAATCTCTGCCTTTTAACTAGAATGTTAATGCCATTTATATTTAATGTAATTATTAATATTATTGAATATGTATCTACCTTACAATTTTTTTCTATTTTTCACATCTAATTTTTTACCATTTTCTTTCCCTTTTCACCATGTTTTTTGAACTAATGGAAGGTTGTTTTTTAAATTCCATTTTATCTCTATTTGTCTTTAGCTGTAACTCTGTTTTATGTATTTACTTACTTGTTTTTTAGTGGTTACACTAGAGATTACAATATGTTTTCTTAATTTTCTTATTACAATATGTTGTCTTAATGTACCATGAGTCAATATATCATTCATATAATACACTAACCTCACAAGAGTACCCTTCAATTTACCTCCATCTTTTGTGCTGCTGTTGTCATACATTTTATTTCCTGCATATGTTATTATCCCACAATATATAGTTAGTTTTCTTTCAGTCAATTATCTTTTAAAGGAATTAAGGAGAAAAAAAGTTCTATATTTACCTATGCATTTACCATTTCTATCACTAATTATTCCTTCATGTAGATTTGATTTTCTATCTCATATTATTTTCCTTTAGGTTCAAAAACTTCCTTTAATATTTCCTGTAGAGCAGGTCTGCTGGTGATGAATTCTCTCAGATTTTGCTTAGAGGAAAGTGTTTTCATTTTGCCTTTTTTTGTGGAAGGTATTTTGCCTGGCCATAGAATTCTATGTGAATAGCTTTCCTCTCAGCACTTTAAATGCGGGGTTTCTCTGTCTTCTAGTTTGCATTGTTTCTGATGAGAAGTTGGTGCTTATGTTTACTCTGAGGTGCCTCATAGTGTGTGTGTGTGTGTGTGTCTGTGTGTGTCTGTGTCTCTGTGTGTGTGTGTGTCTGTGTGTGTGTCTGTGTGTGTGTGTGAGAGAGAGAGAGAGAGAGAAATGTATCCTCACTGTGGATCATAGAGCTTCTTGAATCTGTGGGTTGTTCACTTCAGTTTTGGAAAATTCTCAGACAGTATTACTTCAAATATTGCTTCTTATTTCTAATTCTATCTTTCCTCTTCTAAAGCTACAAATCTTTTTATACTAGACATTTAAAAAATTTCCCAATATATCTCTCATACTCTGCCATTTACATCTTCTTTTTCTCTCTGTGCTTCATTCCACATATTCTACAAATCAGTCTTCTAATTCATAAATCCTCTTTTTTCATCTCTAATTAATGGTTAATAAGCTATGAAATCTGTCTATTGTGCTCTTAATTTCAGTTACTGTATCTTTCAGCTATATAATTTCTACTTAATGATTTTTAATAGACCTAAATCGTCAACAGTTATGTCTCTATTGCCTTTTTTCCTCTTAATTTTTAGTCATTTGGTCCTGTTTCCTAAATTCCATTTGTTTTCTAATTGACATTAAACATGTTTTTAAATTAAAAAATGCTAAAGGCTTTGGATGTATTATCTTTCTCCACTGATTTTTTTTCTTTATGGAAAGCAGAGTTTGAGCAAATTAATATTATCCAATCATGAATTGAAATTATTTGAGGATGTGTTTCAGAAATTGCAAGGGCTGGTTTATTTATGGTTTGTCCTAATCCTCAAGTGTAGTTCTTCAAGTGTTTCAGCTGAAAGCCTAGGGTTTTCTTGCTATGTCTGAACTCCAAGTTTTGTGTTTCCAGGGCCATAAAACTACTGAAACTACACTTAGCATCCTAGTTTCTTACTAGTCACTTTCTCTTTGTTTCCTTGGTTTTTTGGTCTCTTTCTGGAAGTATGTGCAAATAAGATTCAGCAAATTCTTTGAGGGGAAAGACTGGCTCAGTTTTCTGAGGTTCCTTTAACTTCTGGTATCTTGGCCCCTCAATTCTGGCTACCTTGATAGCATAGGCTCTAATTTTTGTCTTCCAGAACAATGAGACTGCCATTAGTCTTAGACTGCTACTTTCTGCTCAGTATCTATGCCTCACACTTGAATTGGAAAATGCCCCAAGGGGAAAAAGCAATGATGTACATAGGGCCTCAATGTGTTTCTCTTTTCTTGGAGACCTTATACTGTTAGGTCCCGGCTGCCTGGGTTGTTTTCTTCTGCCGTCAAGTAGCTGGATTTATTTTTTGGCATTTATTCATTCTTTATAGTTGTTCTTTGTGGCTGAGTTGGTTTAATACAGGAATTCTATTATAGCCAGAAACAGACGTCTCTACTTTTATTTTTGTCGGAAAATATACTTGCACCTATACCATGAATGTGTCTATAATTATTTACACCTTCAATGAAGATGGACAATACATCTTTTCTTACCCTTAGTTTACATGCTGCTGCCAGTTTTAATTGGTGTAATATGATCATTTTACTCAATTAATTGTTGTTCATTTTATAAATTAAGAATCTTCTCTTTCAAGAATTATTTATGACACTTTCATTCTGTTTTGTAACTGTATTTACCACAGTTATTTAGAATAAATTATGTGCTTAAATGCTCTCAGTTGCTCATTACCAGTTTCTCCACACCGTGACTTTACTATTTATGAGTTTTAAATTTTGATTCATCTTTTTTCAGCTGGCTGAAGTAGATGTTGGAGTAATTTTTCAGGAGGAATGCATGAGACAAACACTTCATGAGTCCTTGCATAACTGAGATTATTGGTCTATTGACTTCTTGTATGAACCATGATTTTCAAGTATTCAATCATTTACCTTAAAAAAAGAAAATCAAACACTGAGCAAAGTACTGTGCTAGATGGTAGGAATTCAGCAGTAGGCCGAATGTGCACTGCTGATGCTTTTATGAATTTTATACTCCAGTGGGAAAAACTGACATTAACAGCTGATTCTGCAATTAATTACTGGTGATCATTTTGACAAAGGAGAATCACTAGAGTTCCAGTTCTAATCACCGAAGAGGAAAGAGCAAAGATGTGGTGTGATCAGTTCTGACTTTTTATTAAAATCAAACTGATTATGCTTTCTAGAATGATTCAGAAACAGGAAAGGGGATAGAGATGGACCAGGCAGAAGGCTACTTACTCTTGCAAAGATTCCACAGTGGCTTGGACGAGACTGTGGCAGTGGAAATTGTAAGAGGGGGATACATTTAAGATAACGTTGGAGACATCTTTCACTCTTCTATTTCTCACCCACTCGGCATCAAACCCATTAAAAAATTCTGTGGGCTGTATCTTTGAAATATGCTCAGTTCAATCGTTTCTTACCACACTCTTCTCTTACATCCTACTCCAACTCACCATCATTCTTGCTTGTATTATTGCAGTAGACTCCTAACTACTGTTTCTGTGTTTACCTTTGTTGTCCTCCACAGAGTGACTCTTAAAATATAAATCAGATTATGACATTCGTCTCAAAACTCTCTGTTTCACTCACACTGACTGAAGGCTCTATTTCTTATAATGACCCACAAGGCCAAATATGGTCTGGCCTTTTTAGTTCTGACATGATCTCTTGTCACTGTCTGCTTTGCTATTCTAGTCTAGGCACACTGACCTTCTTGTCATTTCCCCACCACATCCAGGGCCTTTGCACTTGCTGTTCCCTTTGTCAGGAACACTCTTTCCCTAAATCTTTGCATGGCTTGCTCCCTTATATTATCCCAGGCTCTATTCAAATGTGTCAGTTTAAGAGACACCCTTCCTGACCATCCTATAAGGACTCCTACTCCACTGTCAGTCTCTATTCTCTAACTCTGCTTTATGTTTATTCATAGCACTGACATATTGAATATCATTGCATTTATTGTCTGTTTTTCTCACGTGGAATATGACCTTCTTAGAGCAGATGTATTGTTATATCGATTGTTACATGGAAATATCCACCATGTGATTGATGTGGTTGGATGCAGTGGTGAGGAAAGGGAAAGGGCTGAGGACCACTTGTATGTGTCTGACTTCGACAGTAGGGTAGCTGGGACTGGCATTCACTGAGAATGGGAAATTGGAGGAAGAGGGTTTTGGGAGTGATCATGAGTTCAGGATTGTACATATTGAGTTTAAGATAGACATAAAACATCAAGTAGGAATGCCATGGGCTTATAAAATTATACCTATTTGGGAGTTGTCATACCAGTTTGCTTGGGACTTTCCTGATTTTAGCACTGAAGGTCCTGCATCCTAGGAAACCCCCTTGGTCTCTGAAATAACAGAAGTTCTGACCACAAATGGGATCATAGGGAAAATGTGCAGAGGGAGAAAGGAAGGGAGCCCATGTATGAGCCTAAGAGCTCCAGTAATAAAGGCAGAGTTAGCAGCCCCAACTTCCTGTTGAGCTGTGGGCTCCCTGTAGGTCGGGAGCCATGACGCATGCTAGGTGCCCAATCATATTTGTCATGAGTGAAAGAAAAACATTTCAAAGTACAAATAAATGAGGCACAAAGGAGACTGTGGGAAACATACTCAAGTAACGTAAAGGAGAGTTTAAAATTAAAGTTTTAAACATCATATCACTCCTGTTCTTTGCTCAAAACTCTTCAAAGATTTTCTCTCTCAGATAAAAAAAAAAAAAAAAAAAAAAAAAAAATCCAAGTCCTTACTTGCAAGGCCCTGTGCGCTCTACTCATGCCTGACCCTGTTTCTCTCTCCCTGGCTCTCTGCTCCAGCCATGTCTGACTCAAACTTGCCACGGCCTTTGCTGCCTCAGAGCCTTTGGATATCTGCCTGTTACGTTCTTCCCAGAAACAGCACTGATGAAGAGGAAACCGGAATCAAGAGGGGTTTCTTTTTTCAGTCTTTTTAACTTCTCGCCCAACTACCCTTCTCCATTATTTTTTGGTATTACGAGCTCTAGCCATCCTGGTGTGTATGTAGTGGTATCTCATTATGGTCTTAATTTGCACTTCTATAATGAATAATAATGTGAGCATTTCTTTTGGTCATTTGGACACTCTTTTATGGAGTGCCTCTTTAATGCTTTTTTGTCTTTTTTTTAATTGAATTGTCTACCTTTGTCTTATTGCTTTGTACAAATTCTTTACATATTCTGGATACTAACCTTTTGTCAGATATATATTATAAATGATCTTTTCCTATTCTTTGTCTTGCTTTTTTTCCTTTTAATGGTGTCTTTGATAATTTTAAAAAATTTATTATTAATGTTATTTTTGATTGACATTATAATTGTGTGCATTTATGGAGTACAATGTGATGTTTGATACATATATACTATGTGGGATAATTAAATCAAACCAATTAACATATCAATCACCTCGCTTACCTACTATTTTTTATGATGAGACATTTGAAATTTACTCTTTTAGTTATTCTGAAATATGCAATACATTATTATTGACTATAGTCACCCTGCTGTGCAATAGATCTCAAAACCTATTCTTCCTGTCTATCTGAAACTTTGCACCCTTTGATCAACAACTTCTCTTTTCCTCCCTTGCCACCTCCCACCTCTGATAACCATCAATTTACTCTCTACATCTATGAGTTCAACTTTATTAGATTCCATAAGTAAGTGAAATCATGTGGTATTTGTCTTTCTGTGCTTGGCTTGTTTCACTTAGCATAATGTCCTCTAGATTCATTTATGTTGTTGCAGATGACAGGGTATCCCCCTTTTCCTAAGGCTGAATAATGTTCCATTGTGTATATATATCACATTTTGTTTATCCATTCATCTGTTAGTGGACACCTAAATTGATTCATATTTATTGTGGACTGAAATCAAGGCTGTCGAGGCAGAAATAATTTTATAAAGGTTTATTGAAAGCCAAGTTTGAGGATCAACTCGGGAAACACAAGCCAATAGAGTTGGAACATGCTCTGAAGTCTATTATGAGCAAAGGAATTTTATAAGGGAGTGTCAAAAGGAGGTTCCAAAAGGGAGGGGAATGTTCCAAGTATAGCTGTTCTTTTCTCATGGAACACAAGAATCATAATCATAGGTTACTGATTGCAACATGGGAACCAAAAGCATCTACATGCAACCTGAAACAGAAGCTTCATGCTTTAGCTATCTTAACAATACTTAAATGGCTTATTTAAAACCATTAGGTTATATATTAATTAATAAATAAGCAGTTCTAACCACATTTTGTTTATCTTAAGAACAACATGTCGACATTGAGTTCATGAAACTTATCCCAAGGCAGTGAGTTTTGGAAAAATCTACTTCATTTTGATTATTTCTTTTATCACTTGGCTATTGTGAATAATGCTGCAATGAATATGACAATGAAGATATCCCTTTGGCATATTGATTTCAGTTCCTTTGGATATATTCTCAGTAGTGAGATTACTGTATCATATGTTAGTTCTATTTTTAGTTTTTTGAGGAAACTCCATACTGTTTTCTGTCATTGCCGTGCTAGTTTACACTCTCACCAACAATGTGTAAGAGCTCCCCTTTCTTCTTTTCCTCTTCAGCACTTATCTTTCATCTTTTTGATAAAAGCCATTCTGACAGATGTGAAGTAACATCTTATTGCTGTTTTAATTTGCATTTTCCTAATGATTAGTAATGCTGAGCATTTTTTCATGTACCTATTGGCCATTTGTATGTCTTCTTTTGAGAAATACTTATTCAGGTCATTTATCCATTTTTTAATCAGGTTATTTGTTTTCTTGCTATTGAGTTGTTTGAGTTCCTTACATATTTTGGATATTAATCCCTTATCAGATATATGGTTTGCAAATATTTTCTACCATTCTGTGGGTTGTCTCTTCACTTTGTTAATTGTTTCCTTTGCTGTGCAGAAGCTTTGTGGTTTGATGCAATCCCATTTGTCTATTTTTGGTTTTTTTGCCTGTGCTTTCAGGGTCATAGCCAAACAATAGCTGCCCAGACTAATTTTGTGGAGTTTTTCCACTAGCTTTTCTTCTAGGACTCTTACAGTTTCAGGTCTTATATTTAAGTCTTCAATACATTTTGAGTTGATTTTTGTATATGATGTAAGATAAAGGTCTAATTTCATTCTTCTGCATGTGGGTATTTAGTTTTCCCAAAACCATTTATTAAAGATGCTGTCCTTGCCCCATTGTGTGTTCTTAGCACCTTTGTCAAAAATCAATTGACTACAAATGTGTGGGTTTATTTTGGGGTTTTCTATGTAAGTTCTTAATTTAAAAGTACTCCAGTATACCTATATAAAGTTTGTGCTTCGCGTGTCCTACAAAAATTTTTTGTCTACCCTAATGTCATGATGATATTCTCCTATACATTCTTCTAGAGGCTTTGTTGTTCCACTTTTTACATTTACATCTATGCCCCCTGCAACTCCAGGTTTTCTATGTAAGTTCTTAATTTAAAAGTACTCCAGTATACCTATATAAAGTTTGTGCTTCGCGTGTCCTACAAAAATTTTTTTGTCTACCCTAATGTCATGATGATATTCTCCTATCCATTCTTCTAGAGGCTTTGTTGTTCCACTTTTTACATTTACATCTATGCCCCCTGCAACTCCATCCTCTTCATACTGTCCTACAATGTCCCTTTCTTATGGATCAAGTGGCCATACATACATGGGTCAGTTGTTAGGTTTTCTATTCTTTTCCACTGGTTTATTTGTCTATCTCTGGGCTAATACCACACGACCTTAAGTATTCTAGCTTTATAGGTCTTGAAATCTGGCAGTGTACTTCCTGCTAAGTCCTTCTTGAGTTGGGATGCTGGGAGTGTGCTTGGGAACTGCCCATCTACCTCTGTCTGAAATTGGATGTGGGCTGAGGAGATGTGGCACAAAGTACCATTTGCCCAACCTGTGTTAGTCCTATTGTGCATAATGTGAAAACCAAACTCCTTACCAAGGCCTACAAGGGCATGTTCTTGTCCCTGCCCAAATCTCCTATCTCATATTCTTCACTCTGCTAACTAGCCACTTCCCAGTAGCCTTTCCTGTTTCCTTCTTTCTCTCTGGGGCTCCCTTCAGCTGTCATCTGAAATGGCCCTTTGTCAGAGAGACTCCTCTGATGGTCTTCCTTTAATAAATTTTCCCTCCCTCTTTTGACCTTGTACACACTCTTCTCATTGCCCTGTGCAGTTATGAGTTATCAATATCTGAAATAATCTATTTGCTTATTTGGCATATTATATGATATCATAGGTCTTCCTCAAACTAAAGCACAACTTCCATTGGCTTTGAACCTTGACAGTCTTTTTCATTATTGCTGGATGCTTAGCTCTTAGAACAGTGTTTGGCACTTTGAGTCAATAAATACTGGTGGAAGAAATTTGCTTTTCTTAACTTATTGGTCCCAATATCCTATGAAGACCAAATTTTCTTCCTCTTCTCAGTGAAGCTTTTGAAATATTTGAAAACAGCAATTACTTCTTCCTGGAATGTTTCTTCTTAAAGTTAAATTTCATGGGCTGGCCTGTTAGCTCAGTTGGTTAGAGCACAGCCTTGTAACACCAAGGTCAGGGGTTCGAATCCCCATAATGGCCAGCTGTCAAAGAAAAATCTTTAGTTGTTTCCACTCTTTACACACGGATGCATCTTAGCTCTGCCTTAGCTGTTTGGTTTATCCATTATGAGTTCCTGGACACTTCAGGTCACACCTTGTGCTCTCCATCTCTCTATGCATCTATTCCTCCCATATACACACAAATATACCTTGCCTTGCCCAATAGGGGTCATTGCCAGGGGACTCAGACATATTTGCTGAATGAAAGGCTGAATGGAAAGTACCATAAGAAGAGAATCCCCAGTGCTTAGCCTGGGAGGATGAAGAGATCAAGCATGATGTCCCCGGCAAGATTTATTACTCTCCCTTTCACCGCATCCCATCGCCCACACTCCCAGGGCCTTTGTAAATCACCTGGTGCTATTCCTTCACTTACTCATTTTTTATGACTATCGTTTTAGGGCCACATAAATCAGATGTCAAATCAGGTTATTAGCAGGGGCTATTTTTTCTCTCCTGTCAACAACCTGGTATTTTAATTCACTTTGGACTTTTCTATTTCTATTTGTAACACTTCTCTGGGATGTTGGATGCTAGCAGAAAGGCTTGTTCTGAAGAGAAAATGGGGGAGGTAGTCCAGATATTAGGAAAAAAATGGGTAGTCTTGATGAGGGGAAAAAGGAGCCTTCCACCTTTGTCACTGAAAGATGACCTTAACTCCTGAGTTAATTAGGAAGCTTTCCTCATGAGCTAAGGAAAAATGATTTTCCTCTGTCCCTTAGAACTGGAGAAATGTCAGCTTTAGAGTAGAGATTCCATGAAACACATGTGAGTGAACTGATGAGGAAATGTGGAGATGCAGGAGGTTACATGTTTCAGCTAACAGTAGAGTTAATGGCAGAAATGAGTTATGAACTCAGGCTTCTTAGCATTTTAGATTTTTGGCAAAAAAAAAATTTAATGTCAAAATATAACTGTGAAATATAAAACTTTAAACATTTTGTAACTGTGAAATATAAAAACTTTAAAAGTTCTCCTTATTTCCACCATCAAAAATTAAGAGTAGTAACATGTTGCCATACTTTTTAATTTTTGCTTCTAGATGCCCCCCTTAATTCTGAGCCATGTTCCCCCTCCACAGATGTAATAAAATTGTTATTTTTATGTTTTCTTTTTGGCCTTTTAAAACATGCACGTGTGCATTTTTATGTGCATCCATAGAACTCTATGGTGTTATTTTTGTGTGTTTTTAACATTTAGAAATGTGATCATGTTTCTAGCAATTTGTTTTTTTCACTCAACAGTGTTTTTTGAAATCTCTCCATGTTGACACACATTGACCTAAACATTTCTTTTAATTGCTGCATGGTAACTATGTACCCAAGTTTATGTCTTCCTTCCCTTTTTTGTTATTGCACATTTAAGTTATTTCTCATTTTTCCAATTACCAAATAATGGTATCATGAACATTCATGTAAAGGTCTCAGTGTTTATCTGCGTGATTATTCACGTGGGTAGATAACTGGGAATGGAGTTGCTGAGTCAAAGGGTATGCACACTTTAATTTTAATAGAAACAGCCAAAACTTCTCCAGAGTGGCTATAGAGACCTACATTCCTATCAGCAGTGAACAGCATCTATTCATTTCAATAAGCCCTTGCATACACCTAATATTATCAGATTATTTTGAAGTTTTCTAATTTGGCAAATAAAAAAAATCTCATTTATGTTTTAATTTCACCAAACTTAAGTATCTTTTCTTAAGTTTACTGATGATGTTTAAATTGCCTATTTATATTCTGTCCCTTTTTTTTTATCGCTTTGTAGGAATTCCTTATGTGCTCTGGATCTTGATCCTTGGTTAGTTATGAGGCATTGCAAATAATTCCCCCCATTCTATGGCTTTTCAATTTTCATGGACATTTTCAATTTTTAATGTAATCAAATATATCGATATTTTGTTTATGATTTAGTGCTTTTGCTGTCTTTTTACAGAATTTTTTCTCACTTCTGGATCAAATATGTTTCCATTTTTTTCTAAAAGTTTAAACTGTGACTTTTTAATTTTGGATTTTAAATTTTTAATAAATCTGGTATTTGTTTTGGGGTCTGGTATGAAATAGGGTCTAAATTTTTTTTTTCATATAGAAAACCAATATTCTAGCAACTGTGACTTTTTAATTTTGGATTTTAAATTTTTAATAAATCTGGTATTTGTTTTTGGGTCTGGTATGAAATAGGGTCTAAATTTTTTTTTTCATATAGAAAACCAATATTCTAGCAACATCATCTTTGTCAAATACCAGTTTTCCATATATCTATTTGTCTCCGGGCTTTCTAATCTGATGCATTGGCCAATTGGGCTACTATAACTTTGCTATTAATCTTAATACCTGATAAACTGAGATCCCTTACTTGTTTTACTCTTTAAAATGTCCCGGTAATTTATCTTTTTAAAAATCAACTTTTAAAATTTACATATGATAAAATGCACAGATTTTAGGTGTACCATTTGAGGAGCTTCAACATACATATCCATGTGTAATTACCACCCCAACAAAGACATAGAGCATTTCTATCATTCCAGAATGTTCTCCCATGCTCTTTTCAGTTAATCCCCCCTCCAATAATTTTCTAAACTCAAGCCAATACCATGCTGTTTTGCTTTATAACAATTGATAAAATCAGACAAAGTAGTTCCTCCAATTTTGCTTTTCTTCTTGATAGCTATTCTAGTACCCTTGTACTTCCATATAAATTTTAGAATGATCTTGTCAGTTTACATACACAAACACAAAATTCCTCTGGAATTTTGAATAGTATTGCATTTTATCTATATACAAATTTGAAGAGAACTGACATCTTAAAAAATTTGAAAGTACCAATCCATGAACATGATATATCTGTCCATGTATTTAGATTTTAATTTTTTAGTAATGTTTTGTAGATATTACTGACAAGGCCTTACACACCTTTTATTAACTTATTTCTAAATATTTTATATATTGTCATATTGTAATTAAAATTTTTAAAATATATTTTTTCCAATTTTTAGTACAAGCATGTAAAAATGCAATTTATTTTTGGTTTTTACACTGCCACTTACCTGTAACTTTGCTAAATTTATTTAAAATTATATTATTTTTGGTAGATTCCTTAGTTTTTCCATGTAGACCAGTGAATATCAATACTTTTGATTTCAGGAATCTTTTACATACTTACAAATTTTTGATGATCCTAAAAAGTATTTTTATATGAGTTAGACAAATTGATATTTGCCCTTTTAGAAATTAAATCTGAAAAATTCTTTAAATATTCATGCATCCATTTACTTAAAATAGCAATAAACCCATTACATGTTAACACAAGTAACATAATTTAATGAAAAATAACATTTTCCAAAACAAACAAAATGAAGAGAGGAATTAATATCAGTTTTGTAAATCTCTTCAATGCCTAATTTAATAGAAGATGGCTGATTCTCCCAAACTCATTCTATGAGGCCAACATAACCCTGATACCAAAACCAGATGAAGACGCAAGAAAAAAGGAAAACTATAGGCCAATATATTTGATGAACACAGATGCAAAAATCCTCAATAAAATATTAGCAAAAATAACACAGCAACACATCAAAAAAATTATATACCATGATCAAGCAGCATTCATCCAAGGGATGCAAGGATGGTTCAACATATGCATGTCAATAAATGTAATACACCACATCAACAAAATAAGAACAAAACCATATGATTACCTCAATAGACACAGAGAAAGCATTTTACAAAATTCAACATCCCTTCATGATAAAGACTTTCAGCAAATTAGGTATGGAAGGAAAGTATCTCAACATAATAAAAGCCATATATGATAAACCCGTTACCAATATCATCCTGAACAAGACAAGAATGCCCACTTTCACCACTCCTATTTAACAAAGTATTGGTAGTGCTAGCCTGAGCAGTCAGGCAAGAAAAAGAAATAAGGGGCACCCAGATTGGAAAAGATGAAGTCAAATTGTCCCTGTTTGCAGATGACATAATCTTATATATATAGAAAAGCCTAAAGATTCCACCAAAAAAAACCTCTTAGAGTTGATAAATGACTTCAGTAAAGTTTCAGCATAGAAAGTTAGCATGCAAAAATTGGTAGTGTTTTTATACTCCAACAAAGAACTAGTAGAATCATAAATAAAGAAAGCTAGCCTATTTATAATGCTTACCAAAAAATAAAATATCTAGGAATCAATTTAACCAAGGAAGTGAATGATCTCTACAACGAGAACTACAAGTCACTGTTGAAAGAAATAAAAGGGGACAAAAAAGAAGGAAAGACATTTCATGTTCTTGGACTGGCAGAGTTAACATTGTAAAGATGTCTGAACTACCCAAAGTGATTTGCAGATTCAATGTAGTTCCTATCAAAGTATCAATGACATTCTTCGCAGAAAAGAAAAAAATTCCTAACATTCATAAGGAACAAAAAAAGACCCCAAACAGCCAAACTAATTCTGAGAAAAATAAATAAAGCCAGAGGCATAAGACTACCTGCCTTCAAGCTATACTTCAAAGCTATAGTAACCAAAACAGCATGGTACTGGCATAAAAATGAACACTTGGACCAATGGAACAGAATAGAGAACCCAGAAATCAACCCACAAATCTACAGCCAACTGATCTTTGACAAAAGTATCAAAAATATACATTGGGATAAAGACTGCCCCTCCAATAAATGGTGCTGGGAAAACTGGGCATTCGTATGTAGAAGAATGATACTAGACCTGTACCATTCACCATATACCAAAATCAATTCAAAATGGATTAAGGATTTAAATAAAAGACCTTAAACTATGAAACTCCTAAAAGAAAACATAGGGGAAACTCTTCAGGAATTAGGACTGGGCAAAGACTTTATGAACATGACCCCCAAAGCACAGGCAACAAAAGGAAAAATAAATGAATGGGATTATATCAAACCAAAAAGCTTGTGCTTTAGCGAAAGACACAATTAACAGCGCAAAAAGACAACCTACAGAGTGGGAGAAAATATTTGCAAACTATGCATCCAACAAAGGATTAAAATCCAGTATATACAAGGAATTCAAACAATAGTAAAAAAATAAATAAATAAATAACCTGGTTTACAAAAATGGGCAGAGGAGCTGAATAGGCATTTCTCAAATGAAGATATACAAATGGCCAACAGACACATGAAAAAATACTCAACATGACTCAGCATCAGGGAAATGCAAATCAAAACCATATTGAGATATCATCTTACCCCAGTTAGACAGGCTATTACCAAAAAGACAGAATAACAAATTCTAGCAAGGATGCAGAGGAAGGGGGAGCCCTCGTATACTGTTGGTGAGACTATAGATTGGTGCAGCCATTATGGAAAATGATATGATTTCCTCGAACAACTACAGATAGAACTGCCATATAATCCAGCAATCCCACTGCTGGGTAAATACCCAAAGGAATGGAAATCATCATGTTGAAGGGATACCTGCACTCTCATGTTTTTACAGCTCTATTTACAATAGCCAAGAATTGGAACTAACCTAAATGTCCACTGTCAGATGACTGGATAAGGAAAATGTGGTATATTTACACAATGGAATGGTACTCTGCCATAAAAATGGATGAAATACTGCCATTCATGGCAATATGGATGTACTTAGAGAAAATTGTGTTTAAGTGAAATAAGCCAGGGACAGAAAGAGAAATACCACATGTCCTCACGTAAGTGGGAGCTACAAAAATAAATGAATGAAAGAGAGAAAGATAGATACAACAATCACAATAATACATTGACACAACAATACATCTGTCAAAAGGAGAGAATGGAAATGAGATTACTGGAGGTGGAAAAGCGGGGAGTAGTAAGGGAGGAATTGGTAAAGGGTCACAAAAAACAATTACATTGTATAATGTTGAATATATTAGTTATCTTAATTTGAGCATCATATATTGCACACAGGTATTGATATTCAACTCTGTACCCCACAGACATGTACAATCAAATATGTTTCAATTTTAAAAAAATAGACAGAAAAAAGAGGGCTGGATTCTCCTTTCTGTACCTGCATTCTACCTGCTGCCATATCTATTTTGGAAAACTTCTCTCTACACTCAAGACAATAAGGATGAAAATGCAATAACATCATAGTAGTATTATGAAATAACTTTTACCTCATGGATGCCCTGAAAGAGACCCAGGGAACCCCCAGGAGTCCCTGAACAATAATTTGAAATGCACTTTTTTTTTTCTTTTTTTTTTTTTTTTTTACTGACGGGTAACGGGCGCGCACCCCTCGGGGTCGCGCCCGCACCGCGCTCAGCCAGTAAGCGGGAACCGGTCTCCACATGGGATCCGAACCCTCGGCGGGAGGGCCGCTGTGCTCCCAAGCGGTGCACTCTCCAGTGCGCCACCGGGCTGGCCCTGAAAAGCACTTTTGAGGCAACCCTGTCATCTATGAAATAAGACAGTTTTACTTCTAATTGAATTTTTATATCATTCATTTTTTTGTTGTTGTTCCCCTTTTGCTCTGGCTAGGGCCTACCTCCAGTACAGTGTATAACAGAAGCAATGAGAGCAGACATTATTGCCTCACTCCCAATCTTGGGGGAAAGTTTTTAATATTTTACCACTTAGTTAGTGGTAATAGATGCATGTTAGTTTTAATAGATGCTTTTTTAGCACATTGGAAAAGTTTCCTTGTATTGGAGTTTTCAGAAGATGTTTTGTTTTGTTTTTACTATGAATGGATGTTAAATTTTTTCAAATGCTTTTCTGCATCTGTCAAGATGATTATGTGATTTTTCTTCTTTATTCTGTTAATGTGGTAAACTATGTTGATTTGTTTTTCAATGGCATATCAACCTCAGTCAATGTTTTCGTATATAACTGAATTCAATTTGCTAATTTTTTAGAACATATTTGCACCTATAGTTATAAGATTTATTGATCTCCAATTTTCTTTTCTTACAGTAACTTTGTCAGATTTTGTTATTGGCATTTATATTGATCCCATAAGTTGAGTTGGGAAACCATTCTGTCTTTTTTTAATCTCCTTGAAGAGTTTGGTTGCATTGTTATTATTTCTCATTTAAGAGTTTCCATAGAATTCACCAGTGAAAACATCTAGGCCTGACACTATTTTTGTAAAAGCTTTTTATTATAGGGCCGGCCCAGTGGTGCACTGCTACAGTGCGCCGCTTGGGAGCGCGGCGCCGCTCCCGCCGAGGGTTCAGATCCCACATACAGACCGGTTCCCGCTCACTGGCTGGGTGAGGTGCGGGCGCAGCGCCGAGGGTTGTGATCCCATTGCCGGTCCCGGTCTGGTACAGGCGTGACACTGAGGGTTGCGATCTGTTGCTGGACACGAAAAAAGACAAAAAGGAAAAAAAAAAAAAAAGCTTTTTATTATAAAGTAAAATTCTTTAATAGATGTAGGCTATTCAGTTTTTCAGTTTTTACTTCTTGAGACAGTTTTGGTAAATTATACTTTTCAGAAAATTAATCCTATTCTTCTATGTTGTTGAATGTATTTCTTTGAAGTTATTAATATTCTCCAATTATCCTTTCAGTGGCTATTATGTCTTCAAAAATATCCATTTTTAAATTTCTGATATTGTTATTTTCTATATTCTTTAATTTTTTGTTCTTATTCAATTTTGAAGAAATTGGTAAATATTAATAATAGTTTCTAAGAAACAAATTTGGACTTTGGCAATAATCTTAATTTGTTTTCTCTTTTCTATCTCATTGACTTCTGCTCTTATCTGAATTTTTTAAATAATCAAATTTAATTTGCTTGATTTTTGGTCTTTGTTCCTTAATATGAAAGCATAGTTCATTGATACCAAATATTTCTTCTTTTATAGGTATTTTAAATGCATGCGTTTATCTCAATGCACTGCTCTAGTTGCCTCCTACAGACTTTATTTTATTTTATTTTTTTTGCCATTCAATGTAAAAGAGTTTTAGATTCCCATTTTAATTTCTTCTTCAATCCATGGATTATTTAGAACTGTGTTATTTAAATTTAAAATATTTGGAAATTTTTTACACAATTTATTGTTATGGATATCTAATTTAAAATACTCATGGCCAGAGAATATACTCTATAAAACTCCAATCTTTATATGAATGCATTGTTCTATTTTGGTGAGCTTTTTCTGTTCACTTGAAAATAGTGTATTCTGCAGGGATATTGCTTAATTTTAAAAGTTTATGAAGTTATTCAAAAGGAGAGAGTGGCATCCAGAAACAGGTAAGAGAGCATGCCCAGGGTCCTGGTCAAGGAGCCATGGGCTGTAGCCCCCTCTGCCCAGAAGTGGACAAGAGAGCACACCCAGAGTCCTACGCAAGGAGCTGAGGGCAGTACCCCCCACCTAAAAGCAAGCAAGAGAGCATGAAAAACACCACTTCTGTGCAGGTGGCCCACCACAACCACTGCCACTGCCCCAGCTGCCAAAAAAGCAGCTCAATACCGCAGCAGCCACCACAGCCATCATGCAGGTGACCCACTGACACTCAAATGCATAGACACAAGGAGAGTCATTAGCAGAGACTGGAAAAAGAAGAGGACATCTCTCTTCTCAAAGCCATTCCAGAGTAATAAAAGAAGAACATATACAATATTCCTAAGGCCTTTTTTGTGAGTGTAGTATAATTAACATAAAATGCATTTGTATTAAGTGTTCGGTCTGAAGAATTTTGACAACTCTATAGACACATGTAACCATCACTCAAAACAAGATAGAGAACATTTCCATCATCCTAGAAAGTTCCCTTTTGCATTCTGAGAAATTCTCCCTCCACCTCCCCAGGAAAGCACTATTCTATCACCATATATTAGTTATGCCTTTTCTTGAATTTTATATAGATGGACTCAAACAGTATGTATTCTTTTCTGTCTGGCTTTTTTCACTCAGTATAAAGTTTTTGATATTCATGCATGTTGTTATCTTGTATCAGTCGTGTATTCCTTTTTATTTTGGTATGAAGATACCACACTATTTATTCATCATCCTGTTAATGAACATTTGGGTTGTTTCTTGTTTTTTACTATTATGACTAAGATTTTTTTAAACATTTTCTGAAAATTATTAAAATTCATGTCTAAATTCTCAAAATAAAAAGGAGAGAATTGAACTGAGGCCACCAGAGGTGGGAAAAGGGGAGGGAGAGGGAAGAGTAGGGAGAAATGAGATAAAAGGGCCACAAAAAATGTTTACATTGTACAATGATAAAATAAAATAAATAAATAAATAAAATTTATGAAGTGTGCATGTTAAAAATTTACAGTAACAACTAAAATTCACAACAAAATGTATAACTCAAAAACCAAAGGAAGAAAAGAAAATCTGATAATTTCAGTAGAGAGCAAGAATAAAAAGATAAGAATAAAATAAAAATATTGATGAATAAAAATGACAACATAACAGTGAAAAAATGAATTAATAATTATAATGAATATTAACATATTTTAGTCTTTGAGAGATAAGAATATCAGATTTAAAGAACATGACAATAACGAAATTCGGTTATATGTTATTTATAAGAAATACAGTTAAAATGTAAAACATTTAAGCTGAAAATAAAGGGAAAAGAAAATTGAATTAGGCAAATGTCAACAGATAAAACTATCATAGCTGTATTACTAACAGACAAAATAGGCCTTAATACAAAAACCAGTATTAGAGAAGAAGAGGGTAACTGTATAATGATAAAGAAATTCTGGTAAAATGTAAATTTTTTAACTTGGATAGTCTTAATAATGTCTTAATAATAGCCTCAAAATAAATCATACCATAATTGAAAAATATGTATAAGGATAAATAGATAAATCTACAAATGTAGTGAAAAAAATTAATTTATCTCTCTTAGGAATTGATAGATCAAACAGTCAAAACTTCTAAGTATGTAGAATATTTGAACATGTCTAGTAAGCTATATCTAATACCTGTGCTAAACCCTGAATTCAACAATTATAGCAATGGTTCTCAAACTTGAGCAGCATCAAAATCACCTGGAAAGCTTGTTAAAACACAGACTGTTGGGCCCCACTGCTAGAGCTTCCAATTCAGTAGATCTGAGGTGGGGCCTGAGAATTTGCATTTTTAACAAGCTCCCTGGTGATGTTAATGCTTACAGTCCAGGAACCACATTTTAAGAACAACTACAGTGTAGACTATATTCCCTTCAAGTGCCCATGAAATATTTTTAAAAGTTGAGCATGTGCTGGTTCACAAAACAAACCTCAAAGCAAATTTCAAGAAGTCAATGGTATGTATATTAGGTTCTCTGACCTCAATATAATTAAGTTACAAATTTATTTATAAAAAATGAAAAAGAGAGAGAATGGAGTTTGCTGTTCTAAATGAATTGGTGAATCTCTAATTGTTGGGATAAATATAGAGGAGATAATTTTGAGGGCAGAGAATATAATAATAGGGGACAACAAATGAAATAAATTCTTTTCAGAATTGCCAGCCTCTGTTATCCCTCTGCACAGCCAGCCTGAGCTGCACTATTAATCCATCTGTGCTCAGTGGCCTAGGATCTAGAAAGAGCAGTGGCTTCAGTGGAGAGATGTCAGCAAGACTGTGGAAGAGGAGTTTTCAGCACTCACCCCCTCATGGAAACATCAGTTTGAACAACCATCTATGCATGAAAATATCTTGACAAGAGCTAAGGAATCCAAGTGAGAGATTACAGTACCTGGATGGAGCATAGAGAAAAAGAAAAGACATATTGAAGAGAGTAGAAAGGACAGTTTTACAATATTCATGTCACTCTCCCCCCATGCCTGCATAGCACAGCATGGAGAGAGATATTCTGTGTGGGAGAAGGAGAGTGAAATGAGCACCTGACTTCATCATGGACCTCAGCATCAGGCTCACCCCAGTAACACCTGGCACTAGGCCAATCCCCACAGACCTAAGCTTCAGGCTGGCCCTGAAGTTCCAGGCACCAAGTCAGACTCAGGGACTCAGGCTCCAGTCCTGTCCCAGCACCAGACTGACCCCTGCGGACAAGGCTCCAGGATTTCCCCATTGCCAGACTCACCCCCACAGACCTATGCACCAGGCTCACTGATGTAAACTCAAGCTCAAGATCCATCTCACTGAAACACAGCCCCAGGTTCACCCCCCATGAACCCAGACACCAGGCCATCCCCTGCAGACTCAGGCACCCGCTCTCCTGCTGATCCAGGCCTGCCTGCCTGAGGACCTCAGCAGCAATCTTGTCCACAGACCCCACCAGCCAGACTGACCAGTATCTCTGTAAAGATTGGAAGCCAGAAGTCAGTCTGTAAAGACTGGAAGAGGTGCTTATTTCTTTAGATGAGCAAGGCCACAATGATCATGAATAATTAGGGAAACACAACACCACCAAAGGACCAATAACCAAACCTAAAGAAATGGAGATCTATAAACTTCCTGGAAAAGAATACAAGATAATTGTGTTTAAAGAATCCCAGTGAGCTATAAGAGAGCACAGATAGAAAACTAAATGAAATCATGAAAATAATATTGGAACAAAATGAGAAATTTGATGAAGAGATACAGCCCATAAAAAGAACCAAACAGAAATTCTGGAGCTGAAGAACACAATGGCTAAACTGAAAAATTCCATAAAGAGTTTCAGTAGCAGACTATATCAAGCAGAAGAAAGAATCAGTGAGCTTGAAGACAGATCATTTGAAATTACCCATTCAGAAAAACAATAAGAACAAAGAATGAAAAAGTAAAGAAAGCTTGCAGGACTTATGAAACATCATGCAGTGAACAATATGTAAGTCATGAGAGTCTCAGAAGAATCAGATAAAGAGAAAGGAGAAGAAAGCTTATTTTAAAAAATAACAATTTATCAAATCTGGAGAGAGAAATGAACATCCAGATTCATGAATCTCAAAGTACCCCAAATAGATTAAACATAACAAGATTTTCACCAAGACACATTGTAATCAAATTCTCAAAAGTCAAAGACAGAATTTTGAAAGCAGCAGGAGAACAGTGACTCAATATATCAAAGGGGACCCTGTAAGACTATTAGTTGGTTTCTCAGAAGAAACCTTGCAGACCAGAAGAGAGTAAGATGATATATTCAAAGTACTGGGGGTGGGGGGTGGGGAGGGGGAGGTGGGAAGAAAACACAACTATCATCCAAGAATACTAGGCCAAGGAAAGCCATTCTTCGGAAATAATGGAGAGGTAAAGACTTTCCGAGACAAACAAAAGCTGAGGGAGTTGACCACTGTTAGACCTGAGTAGGACAAGAAATGCTAGAGGGTATTCTTCAAGTTGAAATAAAAGGACACTAACAACATGATAACATATGAAAGGATAAAACTCACTGTAAAGGTGAGAATATAGTCAAATTCAGATACTCTAATACTGGAATGGTGGTACCTAGATCACTTTTAACTCTAGAATAAAAGGTAAAAGACAAAGTATTAAAAATAACTATAGCTACAATAATTTGTTAATGAATACACAATATAAAAATGTAAATTGTGACATCAATAATATAAAATGGGGGAGAGGAAAAGTTAGTGTAGAGATTTTTTTCTTATTATTATTGATTATACATATTTCATGGGGCAGAGAGCTGACCATCAGCACCTGTGTCCAAGGTGTGATGATCAGATCAATACTATCAGCATGCCCACCACCTCAAATTTTCCTCTGTCCTCCACCCAACCTCCCTTCTCCTCTGCCCTCATCCCCCATCAACCTTAGGTCTATTCTTTCCCTCTGCACATACAATGTACCACTGTGATCTTTCTTTCCTTCTTTCTCTCTTAGCTCCCACTTATGAGTGAGGACATACAGTATTTTTCCCTCTATCCCCCATCAACCTTAGGTCTATTCTTTCCCTCTGCACATACAATGTACCACTGTGGTCTTTCTTTCCTTCTTTCTCTCTTAGCTCCCACTTATGAGTGAGGACATACAGTATTTTTCCCTCTATGCCTAACTTATTTCATTTAACATAATTTTCCCCAAGCTCATCCAGTTTGCTCAGAATGGCAGAATTTCATTCTTTTCTTTATGGCTGAGTAGTACTCCATGGTGTATTTACATATTTTCCTTATCCAGTCATCCATCAATGGACATTTAGGTTGGTTCCATATCTTGGCTATTGTAAATAGAGCTGTAATAAACATGGGAATGCATGTATCCCTTAGACATGATGATTTCCATTCCTTTGGGTAAATACCCAGAAGTGGGATTGCTGGATCACATGGAAGATCTATCTATCTGTAGTTAATAAACATGGGAATGCATGTATCCCTTAGACATGATGATTTCCATTCTTTTGGGTAAATACCCAGAAGTGGGATTGCTGGATCACATGGAAGATCTATCTATCTGTAGTTGTCTGGGTAATCTCCATACTATTTTCCATAGTGGCTGTACTAATTAGTGTACAGTTTTTGAATGCAGTTGAAGTTAAGATGTTATCAGCCTAAAATAATAAGATGTTTTATGTAAACCTCATGGTAACCACAAAGAAAAAGGCTGTAATAGATACAAAAAGATTTTTAAAAGTTATAAAAACATATCACTACAAAAAATCCCATCAAATCACAAAGGAAGACAGAAAGAAAGAGAGAAGGAAAGAAAGAAACTATAACTACAAAACAGGAAACAATTTTTAAAATGGCAATACTAAGTTCTAACCCATCAATAATTACTTTAAATGTAAATGGATTAAATCCTTAAATCAAGGGACAGAGTGAATAAATGAATTTAAAAAAACAAGATCTAACTATGTGCTGTTTACAAAGCATTCACTTTAGCTTTAAGAACACACATAGACTGAAAGTAAAGGGATGCAAATCGGACGTTCCATTCAAATGGTAACCAAAAGAGAATAGGGGTGGCTATACTTATATCAGACAAAATACATTTAAGTCAAAAACTGTCACAAGAGACAAGGAAGGTCATTATATAACTACAAAGGATCAATTCATCAAGAAAACATAAAATTTGTGAACATATATGTACCCAATATTGGAGTACCTAAATGGATAAAACAAATATTAATAGAACTGAAGTGAAAATAGACATCAATATAATAGCTGAGAACTTCAATATCCTACTTTCAACAATGGATAAATCATCTAGACAGAAAAATCAATAAGGAAACAGTAGACTTGAACACTATAGAACAAATGGACCCAAAAGACATATATGAAATACTTCACCCAACAGCAGCAAAATACATATTTTTTTCAACCACACATGGAACAGTCTTCAGGATAAATTTTATGTTAAGGCCAAGAACATGTCTCAACAAACTTAAGAAGTCTGAAATCATATCAAGTATCTTTTCTAACCACAATGGTACAAAACTGGAAATCAATTACAGGAGGAAAATTGAAATATTTATAAATATGTGTAAATTAAACTTCATAATTCTGAACAAACAATGGGACAAAGAAGAAATCAAAAGAGAAATCAAAAAATATCTTGAGACAAATGAAGATGAAAACAAACCATTCCAAAATTTATGGGATGCAGCAAAAGCAGTTCTGAGAGAGAAGTTTATAGTGGTAAACACCTACATTAAGAAAAAGAAAGCTCTCAAATAAACAACCTAACTTTACACTTCGAGTGAACAGAAAAAGAAGAACAAAGTAAACCAAAGTTAGCAGAAGGAAGAAAAAAATAAAGAAGAGAAATAAATGAAGCAGAGACTTGAAAAATAATAACAAAAGATTAACAAACTAGAAATTGGATTTTTGAGAAGATAAAATGGACAAACCTTCAGCTATACTAACCAGGAAAAAAAGACAGAAGACCCAAATAGTCTGTACTGGCCAGCCACAACAGAAATACAAAAAATGGTAAGAGACTACCATGAACAATTGTACTCCATAAAATTAGATAACCCAGAAGAAATGGATAAATCCTGAGAAACATACAACTTACCAATACTGAATCATGAAGAAATAGAAGATCTGAACAGACCAGGAATGAATAAGGAGAGGAAATCAGTAATCTAAAACTTGCCTACAAAGAAAAGACCAGGACCTGATGGCTCCACTTGTAAATTCTATCATATTTTACAAGAAGAATTAAAACCCATCCTTCTCAAATTCTATCAAAAACTGGAAGAGAAGGGGACACTTCCAAACTCATTTTATGAGGCCAGCATTTTCCTGCTACCAAGGACACCACAAGAAAAGAAAATTGTAGACTAATATCCCTGATTAATATAGATGCAAAAATCATCAACAAAACACTAGCTAGACTAATTCAATAACACATTAAAAGGATCATTCATCATGATCAAGTGGAATTTATACCTGGGATGCAAGGATAATTTAACATATGCAAATGAATCAATGTAATACACCACATTAGCAGAATGAAGAATAAAAATAACGTGTTCATCTAAATAGATGCAGAGAAATGATTTGGCAATTTCAACATTCTTTCATGATAAAATCTCTCAACAAATTACATTCAGAAGGAAATGTACTTCAGTATTATAATGACCGTATACGAAAGTTCAGCACTAACATCATACTCAATGGTGAAATGCTGAAATCTTTTTCTCTGTAATTAGAAATAAGACAAGGAGAGTTCCAGTCAAGATGGTGGAATAAACAGTCCTTGGCATCACTCTCTCACACAAATCAACCAATTTACAACTATAAAAATGTAACATCAGCCAAGCTCGGGCC